>NW_025063790.1:0-60734 GCF_018153295.1 Drosophila grimshawi | reverse complement strand
AGAAATTGACGTTTTAAGTTTCTGTTTCCAAATTCAAACGGTTGTATCTTCGCCCAATAATTGTCAAAAGTTAGAATTTCTTTCAACATTATGAAGCCCCTTTTTATATATTTTGACTGTGCATCAAAAGCTGAAAATATGTAGTCTCGAAGTCATTTCGAGAAATTGACGTTTTAAGTTTCTGTTCCCAAATTCAAACGGATGTATCTTCGCCAATAATTGTCAGAAGTCAGAATTTCTTTCAACATTATGAAGCCCTTTTTATATATTTTGACTCTGCATCAAAAAGCTGAAGATATGTAGTCTCGAAGTCATTTCGAGAAAATTAACGTTTTAAAGTTTCTGTTTCCAAATTCAAACGGATGTATCTTCGCCAATAATTGTCAGAAGTTAGAATTTCTTTCAACATTATGAAGCCCTTTTTATATATTTTGACTCTGCATCAAAAGCTGAAAATATGTAGTCTCGAAGTCATTTCGAGAAATTGACGTTTTAAGTTTCTGTTTCCAAATTCAAACGGATGTATCTTCGCCAATAATTGTCAAGTTAAATTTCTTTCAACATTATGAAGCCCTTTTTATATATTTTGACTCTGCATCAAAAGCTGAAAATATGTAGTCTCGAAGTCATTTCGCGAAATTGACGTTTTTAAGTTTCTGTTTCCAAATTCAAACGGATGTATCTTCGCCAATAATTGTCAGAAGTTAGAATTTCTTTCAACATTATGAAGCCCTTTTTATATATTTTGACTCTGCATCAAAAGCTGAAAATATGTAGTCGCGAAGTCATTTCGAGAAATTGACGTTTTAAGTTTCTGTTTCCAAATTCAAATGGATGTATCTTCGCCAATAATTGTCAGAAGTTAGAATTTCTTTCAACATTATGAAGCCCTTTTCATATATTTTGATTCTGCATCAAAAGCTGAAAATATGTAGTCTCGAAGTTATTTCGCGAAATTGACGTTTTTAAGTTTCTATTTCCAAATTCAAACGGATGTATCTTCGCCAATAATTGTCAGCAGTCAGAATTTCTTTCAACATTATGAAACCCTTTTTATATATTTTGATTCTGTATCAAAAGCTGAAAATATGTAGTCTTGAAGTCATTTCGAGAAATTGACGTTTTAAGTTTCTGTTTCCAAATTCAAATGGATGTATCTTCGCCAATAATTGTCAGAAGTTAGAATTTCTTTCAACATTATGAAGCACTTTTTATATATTTTGACTCTGCATCAAAAGCTGAAAATATGTAGTCTCGAAGTAATTTCGAGAAATTGACGTTTTAAGTTTCTTTTCCCAAATTCAAACGGATGTATCTTCGCCAATAATTGTCAGAAGTTAGAATTTCTTTCAACATTATGAAGCCCTTTTTATATATTTTGACTCTGCATCAAAAGCTGAAAATATGTAGTCTCGAAGTCATTTCGAGAAATTGACGTTTTAAGTTTCGTTTCCAAATTCAACCGATGTATCTTCGCCAATAATTGTCGAAGTTAGAATTTCTTTCACATTATGAGGCCCTTTTTTATATATTTTGACTTTGCATCAAAAGCTGAAAATATGTAGTCTCGAAGTCATTTCGAGAAATTGACGTTTTAAGTTTCTGTTTCCAAATTCAAACGGTTGTATCTTCGCCAATAATTGTCAGAAGTTAGAATTGCTTTCAACATTATGAAGCCCTTTTTATATATTTTGATTCTGCATCAAAAGCTGAAAATATGTAGTCTCGAAGTCATTTCGAGAAATTGACGTTTTAAGTTTCTGTTCCCAAATTCAAACGGATGTATCTTCGCCAATAATTGTCAGAAGTTAGAATTTCTTTCAACATTATGAAGCCCTTTTTATATATTTTGATTCTGCATCAAAAGCTGAAAATATGTAGTCTCGAAGTCATTTCGAGAAATTGACGTTTTAAGTTTCTGTTTCCAAATTCAAACGGATGTATCTTCGCCAATAATTGTCAAAAGTTAGAATTTCTTTCAACATTATGAAGCCCTTTTTATATATTTTGACTCTGCATCAAAAGCTGAAAATATGTAGTCTCGAAGTCATTTCGAGAAATTGACGTTTTAAGTTTCTGTTTCCAAATTCAAACGGATGTATCTTCGCCAATAATTGTCAGAAGTTAGAATTTCTTTCAACATTATGAAGCCCTTTTTATATATTTTGACTCTGCATCAAAAGCTGAAAATATTTAGTCTCGAAGTCATTTCGAGAAATTGACGTTTTAAGTTTCTGTTTCCAAATTCAAACGGATGTATCTTCGCCAATAATTGTCAGAAGTTAGAATTTCTTTCAACATTATGAAGCCCTTTTTATATATTTTGACTCTGCATCAAAAGCTGAAAATATGTAGTCTCGAAGTTATTTCGAGAAATGGACGTTTTAAGTTTCTGTTTCCAAATTCAAACGGATGTATCTTCGCCAATAATTGTCAGAAGTTAAAATTACTTTCAACATTATGAAGCCCTTTTTATATATTTTGATTCTGCATCAAAAGCTGAAAATATGTAGTCTCGAAGTCATTTCGAGATATTGGCGTTTTAAGTTTCTTTTCCCAAATTCAAACGGACGTATCTCCGCCAATAATTGTCAGAAGTCAGAATTTCTTTCAACATTATGAAGCCCTTTTTATATATTTTGACTCTGCATCAAAAGCTGAAAATATGTAGTCGCGAAGTCATTTCGAGAAATTGACGTTTTAAGTTTCTGTTTCCAAATTCAAACGGATGTATCTTCGCCAATAATTGTCAGAAGTTAGAATTTCTTTCAACATTATGAAGCCCTTTTTATATATTTTGACTCTGCATCAAAAGCTGAAAATATGTAGTCGCGAAGTCGTTTCGAGAAATTGACGTTTTAAGTTTCTGTTTCCAAATTCAAACGGATGTATCTTCGCCAATAATTGTCAGAAGTTAGAATTTCTTTCAACATTATGAAGCCCTTTTTATATATTTTGAATCTGCTTCAAAAGCTGAAAATATGTAGTCGCGAAGTCATTTCGAGAAATTGACGTTTTAAGTTTCTGTTCCAAATTCAAACGGGTGTATCTTCGCCAATAATTGTCAGAAGCTAGAATTTCTTTCAACATTATGAAGCCCTTTTTATATATTTTGATTCTGCATCAAAAGCTGAAAATATGTAGTCTCGAAGTCATTTCGAGATATGGGCGTTTTAAGTTTCTTTTCCCAAATTCAAACGGATGTATCTTCGCCAATAATTGTCAGAAGTCAGAATTTCTTTCAACATTATGAAGCCCTTTTTATATATTTTGACTGTGCATCAAAAGCTGAAAATATGTAGTCTCGAAGTCATTTCGAGAAATCGACGTTTTAAGTTTCTGTTTCCAAATTCAAACGGATGTATCTTCGCCAATAATTGTCAGAAGTCAGAATTTCTTTCAACATTATGAAGCCCTTTTTATATATTTTGACTCTGCATCAAAAGCTGAAAATATGTAGTCTCGAAGTCATTTCGCGAAATTGACGTTTTAAGTTTCTGTTTCCAAATTCAAACGGATGTATCTTCGCCAATAATTGTCAGAAGTTAGAATTTCTTTCAACATTATGAAGCCCTTTTTATATATTTTGATTCTGCATCAAAAGCTGAAAATATGTAGTCTGGAAGTCATTTCGAGATATTGGCGTTTTAAGTTTATTTTCCCAAATTCAAACGGATGTATCTTCGCCAATAATTGTCAGAAGCTAGAATTTCTTTCAACATTATGAAGCCCTTTTTATATATTTTGACTCTGCATCAAAAGCTGAAAATATGTAGTCGCGAAGTCATTTCGAGAAATTGACGTTTTAAGTTTCTGTTCCCAAATTCAAACGGATGTATCTTCGCCAATAATTGTCAGAAGCTAGAATTTCTTTCAACATTATGAAGCCCTTTTTATATATTTTGACTCTGCATCAAAAGCTGAAAATATGTAGTCTCGAAGTCATTTCGAGAAATGGACGTTTTAAGTTTCTGTTTCCAAATTCAAACGGATGTATCTTCGCCAATAATTGTCAGAAGTTAGAATTTCTTTCAACATTATGAAGCCCTTTTTATATATTTTGATTCTGCATCAAAAGCTGAAAATATGTAGTCTTGAAGTCATTTCGAGAACTTGACGTCTTAAGTTTATGTTTCCAAATTCAAACGGTTGTGTATTCGCCAATAATTGTCAAAAGTTAGAATTTCTTTCAACATTATGAAGCCCATTTTATATATTTTGATTCTGCATCAAAAGCGGAAAATATGTAGTCTCGAAGTCATTTCGAGAAATTGACGTTTTAAGTTTCTGTTTCCAAATTCAAACGGATGTATCTTCGCCAATAATTGTCAGAAGTTAGAATTTCTTTCAACATTATGAAGCCCTTTTTATATATTTTGATTCTGCATCAAAAGCTGAAAATATGTAGTCTCGAAGTCATTTCGAGATATGGGCGGTTTAAGTTTCTTTTCCCAAATTCAAACGGATGTATCTTCGCCAATAATTGTCAGAAGTTAGAATTTCTTTCAACATTATGAAGCCCTTTTTATATATTTTGATTCTGCATCAAAAGCTGAAAATATGTAGTCTCGAAGTCATTCCGCGAAATTGACGTTTTAAGTTTCTGTTTCCAAATTCAAACGGATGTATCTTCGCCAATAATTGTCAGAAGTTAGAATTTCTTTCAACATTATGAAGCCCTTTTTATATATTTTGACTGTGCATCAAAAGCTGAAAATATGTAGTCTCGAAGTCATTTCGAGAAATCGACGTTTTAAGTTTCTGTTTCCAAATTCAAACGGATGTATCTTCGCCAATAATTGTCAGAAGTTAGAATTTCTTTCAACATTATGAAGCCCTTTTTATATATTTTGACTCTGCATCAAAAGCGGAAAATATGTAGTCTCGAAGTCATTTCGAGAAATTGACGTTTTAAGTTTCTGTTTCCAAATTCAAACGGATGTATCTTCGCCAATAATTGTCAGAAGTTAGAATTTCTTTCAACATTATGAAGCCCTTTTTATATATTTTGATTCTGCATCAAAAGCTGAAAATATTTAGTCTCGAAGTCATTTCGAGAAATTGACGTTTTAAGTTTCTGTTTCCAAATTCAAACGGATGTATCTTCGCCAATAATTGTCAGAAGTTAGAATTTCTTTCAACATTATGAAGCCCTTTTTATATATTTTGACTCTGCATCAAAAGCTGAAAATATGTAGTCTCGAAGTCATTTCGAGAAATGGACGTTTTAAGTTTCTGTTTCCAAATTCAAACGGATGTATCTTCGCCAATAATTGTCAGAAGTTAAAATTACTTTCAACATTATGAAGCCCTTTTTATATATTTTGATTCTGCATCAAAAGCTGAAAATATGTAGTCTCGAAGTCATTTCGAGATATTGGCGTTTTAAGTTTATGTTTCCAAATTCAAACGGACGTATCTCCGCCAATAATTGTCAGAAGTTAGAATCAGAATTTCTTTCAACATTATGAAGCCCTTTTTATATATTTTGACTCTGCATCAAAAGCTGAAAATATGTAGTCGCGAAGTCATTTCGAGAAATTGACGTTTTAAGTTTCTGTTTCCAAATTCAAACGGATGTATCTTCGCCAATAATTGTCAGAAGTTAGAATTTCTTTCAACATTATGAAGCCCTTTTTATATATTTTGACTCTGCATCAAAAGCTGAAAATATGTAGTCGCGAAGTCGTTTCGAGAAATTGACGTTTTAAGTTTCTGTTTCCAAATTCAAACGGATGTATCTTCGCCAATAATTGTCAGAAGTTAGAATTTCTTTCAACATTATGAAGCCCTTTTTATATATTTTGATTCTGCATCAAAAGCTGAAAATATGTAGTCTCGAAGTCATTTCGAGAAATTGACGTTTTAAGTTTCTGTATCCAAATTCAAACGGATGTATCTTCGCCAATAATTGTCAGAAGTTAGAATTTCTTTCAACATTATGAAGCCCTTTTTATATATTTTGAATCTGCTTCAAAAGCTGAAAATATGTAGTCGCGAAGTCATTTCGAGAAATTGACTTTTTAAGTTTCCAAATTCAAACGGATGTATCTTCGCCAATAATTGTCAGAAGCTAGAATTTCTTTCAACATTATGAAGCCCTTTTTATATATTTTGATTCTGCATCAAAAGCTGAAAATATGTAGTCTCGAAGTCATTTCGAGATATGGGCGGTTTAAGTTTCTTTTCCCAAATTCAAACGGATGTATCTTCGCCAATAATTGTCAGAAGTCAGAATTTCTTTCAACATTATGAAGCCCTTTTTATATATTTTGACTGTGCATCAAAAGCTGAAAATATGTAGTCTCGAAGTCATTTCGAGAAATCGACGTTTTAAGTTTCTGTTTCCAAATTCAAACGGATGTATCTTCGCCAATAATTGTCAGAAGTCAGAATTTCTTTCAACATTATGAAGCCCTGTTTATATATTTTGACTCTGCATCAAAAGCTGAAAATATGTAGTCTCGAAGTCATTTCGCGAAATTGACGTTTTAAGTTTCTGTTTCCAAATTCAAACGGATGTATCTTCGCCAATAATTGTCAGAAGTTAGAATTTTTTTCAACATTATGAAGCCCTTTTATATATTTTGATTCTGCATCAAAAGCTGAAAATATGTAGTCTGGAAGTCATTTCGAGATATTGGCGTTTTAAGTTTATTTTCCCAAATTCAAACGGATGTATCTTCGCCAATAATTGTCAGAAGTCAGAATTTCTTTCAACATTATGAAGCCCTTTTTATATATTTTGACTCTGCATCAAAAGCTGAAAATATGTAGTCGCGAAGTCATTTCGAGAAATTGACGTTTTAAGTTTCTGTTTCCAAATTCAAACGGATGTATCTTCGCCAATAATTGTCAGAAGTTATAATTTCTTTCAACATTATGAAGCCCTTTTTATATATTTTGATTCTGCATCAAAAGCTGAAAATATGTAGTCTTGAAGTCAATTCGAGAAATTGACGTTTTAAGTTTCTGTTTCCAAATTCAAACGGTTGTATCTTCGCCAATAATTGTCAGAAGTTAGAATTGCTTTCAACATTATGAAGCCCTTTTTATATATTTTGATTCTGCATCAAAAGCTGAAAATATGTAGTCTCGAAGTCATTTCGAGAACTTGACGTTTTAAGTTTCTGTTCCCAAATTCAAACGGATGTATCTTCGCCAATAATTGTCAGAAGCTAGAATTTCTTTCAACATTATGAAGCCCTTTTTATATATTTTGACTCTGCATCAAAAGCTGAAAATATGTAGTCTCGAAGTCATTTCGAGAAATGGACGTTTTAAGTTTCTGTTTCCAAATTCAAACGGATGTATCTTCGCCAATAATTGTCAGAAGTTAGAATTTCTTTCAACATTATGAAGCCCTTTTTATATATTTTGATTCTGTATCAAAAGCTGAAAATATGTAGTCTCGAAGTCATTCCGCGAAATTGACGTTTTAAGTTTCTGTTTCCAAATTCAAACGGATGTATCTTCGCCAATAATTATCAGAAGTTAGAATTTCTTTCAACATTATGAAGCCCTTTTTATATATTTTGATTCTGCATCAAAAGCTGAAAATCGAAGTCATTTCGAGAAATGGACGTTTTAAGTTTCTGTTTCCAAATTCAAACGGATGTATCTTCGCCAATAATTGTCAGAAGTTAGAATTTCTTTCAACATTATGAAGCCCTTTTTATATATTTTGACTCTGCATCAAAAGCTGAAAATATGTAGTCTCGAAGTCATTTCGAGAACTTGACGTTTTAAGTTTATGTTTCCAAATTCAAACGGTTGTGTATTCGCCAATAATTGTCAAAAGTTAGAATTTCTTTCAACATTATGAAGCCCTTTTTATATATTTTGACTCTGCATCAAAAGCGGAAAATATGTAGTCTCGAAGTCATTTCGAGAAATTGACGTTTTAAGTTTCTGTTTCCAAATTCAAACGGATGTATCTTCGCCAATAATTGTCAGAAGTTAGAATTTCTTTCAACATTATGAAGCCCTTTTTATATATTTTGATTCTGCATCAAAAGCTGAAAATATGTAGTCTCGAAGTCATTTCGAGATATGGGCGGTTTAAGTTTCTTTTCCCAAATTCAAACGGATGTATCTTCGCCAATAATTGTCAGAAGTTAGAATTTCTTTCAACATTATGAAGCCCTTTTTATATATTTTGATTCTGCATCAAAAGCTGAAAATATGTAGTCTCGAAGTCATTCCGCGAAATTGACGTTTTAAGTTTCTGTTTCCAAATTCAAACGGATGTATCTTCGCCAATAATTGTCAGAAGTCAGAATTTCTTTCAACATTATGAAGCCCTTTTTATATATTTTGACTCTGCATCAAAAGCTGAAAATATGTAGTCTCGAAGTCATTTCGAGATATTGGCGGTTTAAGTTTCTTTTCCCAAATTCAAACGGATGTATCTTCGCCAATAATTGTCAGAAGTCAGAATTTCTTTCAACATTATGAAGCCCTTTTTATATATTTTGACTCTGCATCAAAAGCTGAAAATATGTAGTCTCGAAGTAATTTCGAGAAATTGAAGTTTTAAGTTTCTGTTTCCAAATTCAAACGGATGTATCTTCGCCAATAATTGTCAAAAGTTAGAATTTCTTTCAACATTATGAAGCCCTTTTTATATATTTTGATTCTGCCTCAAAAGCTGAAAATATGTAGTCTCGAAGTCATTTCGATATATTGGCGGTAAAAGTTTCTTTTCCCAAATTCAAACGGATGTATCTTCGCCAATAATTGTCAAAAAATAAAATTTCCTTCAACATTATGAAGCCCTTTTTATATATTTTGATTCTGCATCAAAAGCTGAAAATATGTAGTCTTGAAGTCATTTCGAGAAATTGACGTTTTAAGTTTCTGTTTCCAAATTCAAACGGATGTATCTTCGCCAATAATTGTCAGAAGTTAGAATTTCTTTCAACATTATGAAGCCCTTTTTATATATTTTGACTCTGCATCAAAAGCTGAAAATATGTAGTCTCGAAGTCATTTCGAGAAATTGACGTTTTAAGTTTCTGTTTCCAAATTCAAATGGATGTATCTTCGCCAATAATTGTCAGAAGTCAGAATTTCTTTCAACATTATGAAGCCCTTTTTATATATTTTGATTCTGCATCAAAAGCTGAAAATATGTAGTCTCGAGTCATTCCGCGAAATTGACGTTTTAAGTTTCTGTTTCCAAATTCAAACGGATGTATCTTCGCCAATAATTGTCAGAAGTCAGAATTTCTTTCAACATTATGAAGCCCTTTTTATATGTTTTGACTGTGCATCAAAAGCTGAAAATATGTAGTCTCGAAGTCATTTCGAGAAATCGACGTTTTAAGTTTCTGTTTCCAAATTCAAACGGATGTATCTTCGCCAATAATTGTCAGAAGTCAGAATTTCTTTCAACATTATGAAGCCCTTTTTATATATTTTGACTCTGCATCAAAAGCTGAAAATATGTAGTCGTGAAGTCATTTCGAGAAATTGACGTTTTAAGTTTCTGTTTCCAAATTCAAACGGATGTATCTTCGCCAATAATTGTCAGAAGTTATAATTTCTTTCAACATTATGAAGCCCTTTTTATATATTTTGATTCTGCATCAAAAGCTGAAAATATGTAGTCTTGAAGTCAATTCGAGAAATTGACGTTTTAAGTTTCTGTTTCCAAATTCAAACGGATGTATCTTCGCCAATAATTGTCAGAAGTTAGAATTTCTTTCAACATTATGAAGCCCTTTTTATATATTTTGACTGTGCATCAAAAGCTGAAAATATGTAGTCTCGAAGTCATTTCGAGAAATTGACGTTTTAAGTTTCTGTTTCCAAATTCAAACGGTTGTATCTTCGCCAATAATTGTCAGAAGTCAGAATTTCTTTCAACATTATGAAGCCCTTTTTATATATTTTGACTCTGCATCAAAAGCTGAAAATATGTAGTCTCGAAGTCATTTCGAGATATTGGCGTTTTAAGTTTATTTTCCCAAATTCAAACGGATGTATCTTCGCCAATAATTGTCAGAAGTTAGAATTGCTTTCAACATTATGAAGCCCTTTTTATATATTTTGATTCTGCATCAAAAGCTGAAAATATGTAGTCTCGAAGTCATTTCGAGAAATTGACGTTTTAAGTTTCTTTTCCCAAATTCAAACGGATGTATCTTCGCCAATAATTGTCAGAAGTTAGAATTTCTTTCAACATTATGAAGCCCTTTTTATATATTTTGACTCTGCATCAAAAGCTGAAAATATGTAGTCTCGAAGTCATTTCGAGAAATGGACGTTTTAAGTTTCTGTTTCCAAATTCAAACGGATGTATCTTCGCCAATAATTGTCAGAAGTTAGAATTTCTTTCAACATTATGAAGCCCTTTTTATATATTTTGATTCTGCATCAAAAGCTGAAAATATGTAGTCTTGAAGTCATTTCGAGAACTTGACGTTTTAAGTTTATGTTTCCAAATTCAAACGGTTGTGTATTCGCCAATAATTGTCAAAAGTTCGAATTTCTTTCAACATTATGAAGCCCTTTTTATATATTTTGACTCTGCATCAAAAGCGGAAAATATGTAGTCTCGAAGTCATTTCGAGAAATTGACGTTTTAAGTTTCTGTTTCCAAATTCAAACGGATGTATCTTCGCCAATAATTGTCAGAAGTTAGAATTTCTTTCAACATTATGAAGCCCTTTTTATATATTTTGACTCTGCATCAAAAGCTGAAAATATGTAGTCTCGAAGTCATTTCGAGAAATTGACGTTTTAGGTTTCTGTTTCCAAATTCAAACGGATGTATCTTCGCCAATAATTGTCAGAAGTTAGAATTTCTTTCAACATTATGAAGCCCTTTTTATATATTTTGACTCTGCATCAAAAGCTGAAAATATGTAGTCTCGAAGTCATTTCGAGAAATGGACGTTTTAAGTTTCTGTTTCCAAATTCAAACGGATGTATCTTCGCCAATAATTGTCAGAAGTTAAAATTTCTTTCAACATTATGAAGCCCTTTTTATATATTTTGATTCTGCATCAAAAGCTGAAAATATGTAGTCTCGAAGTCATTTCGAGATATTGGCGTTTTAAGTTTATTTTCCCAAATTCAAACGGACGTATCTTCGCCATAATTGTCAGAGTTAGAATTTCTTTCAACATTATGAAGCCCTTTTTTTATATTTTGATTCTGCATCAAAAGCTGAAAATATGTAGTCTCGAAGTCATTTCGAGATATTGACGTTTTAAGTTTCTGTTTCCAAATTCAAACGGATGTATCTTCGCCAATAATTGTCAGAAGTTAGAATTTCTTTCAACATTATGAAGCCCTTTTTATATATTTTGACTCTGCATCAAAAGCTGAAAATATGTAGTCGCGAAGTCGTTTCGAGAAATTGACGTTTTAAGTTTCTGTTTCCAAATTCAAACGGATGTATCTTCGCCAATAATTGTCAGAAGTTAGAATTTCTTTCAACATTATGAAGCCCTTTTTATATATTTTGACTGTGCATCAAAAGCTGAAAATATGTAGTCTCGAAGTCATTTCGAGAAATTGACGTTTTAAGTTTCTGTTTCCAAATTCAAACGGATGTATCTTCGCCAATAATTGTCAGAAGTCAGAATTTCTTTCAACATTATGAAGCCCTTTTTATATATTTTGACTCTGCATCAAAAGCTGAAAATATGTAGTCTCGAAGTCATTTCGCGAAATTGACGCTTTAAGTTTCTGTTTCCAAATTCAAACGGATGTATCTTCGCCAATAATTGTCAGAAGTTATAATTTCTTTCAACATTATGAAGCCCTTTTTATATATTTTGATTCTGCATCAAAAGCTGAAAATATGTAGTCTTGAAGTCAATTCGAGAAATTGACGTTTTAAGTTTCTGTTTCCAAATTCAAACGGTTGTATCTTCGCCAATAATTGTCAGAAGTTAGAATTGCTTTCAACATTATGAAGCCCTTTTTATATATTTTGATTCTGCATCAAAAGCTGAAAATATGTAGTCTCGAAGTCATTTCGAGAAATTGACGTTTTAAGTTTCTGTTTCCAAATTCAACCGGATGTATCTTCGCCAATAATTGTCAGAAGTTAGAATTTCTTTCAACATTATGAAGCCCTTTTTATATATTTTGACTCTGCATCAAAAGCTGAAAATATGTAGTCTCGAAGTCATTTCGAGAAATTGACGTTTTAAGTTTCTGTTGCCAAATTCAAACGGATGTATCTTCGCCAATAATTGTCAGAAGTTATAATTTCTTTCAACATTATGAAGCCCTTTTTATATATTTTGATTCTGCATCAAAAGCTGAAAATATGTAGTCTTGAAGTCAATTCGAGAAATTGACGTTTTAAGTTTCTGTTTCCAAATTCAAACGGTTGTATCTTCGCCAATAATTGTCAGAAGTTAGAATTGCTTTCAACATTATGAAGCCCTTTTTATATATTTTGATTCTGCATCAAAAGCTGAAAATATGTAGTCTCGAAGTCATTTCGAGAAATTGACGTTTTAAGTTTCTGTTCCCAAATTCAAACGGATGTATCTTCGCCAATAATTGTCAGAAGCTAGAATTTCTTTCAACATTATGAAGCCCTTTTTATATATTTTGATTCTGCATCAAAAGCTGAAAATATGTAGTCTCGAAGTCATTTCGAGAAATTGACGTTTTAAGTTTCTGTATCCAAATTCAAACGGATGTATCTTCGCCAATAATTGTCAGAAGTTAGAATTTCTTTCAACATTATGAAGCCCTTTTTATATATTTTGAATCTGCTTCAAAAGCTGAAACTATGTAGTCGCGAAGTCATTTCGAGAAATTGACGTTTTAAGTTTCGATTTCCAAATTCAAACGGATGTATCTTCGCCAATAATTGTCAGAAGTTAGAATTTCTTTCAACATTATGAAGCCCTTTTTATATATTTTGATTCTGCATCAAAAGCTGAAAATATGTAGTCTCGAAGTCATTTCGAGATATGGGCGGTTTAAGTTTCTTTTCCCAAATTCAAACGGATGTATCTTCGCCAATAATTGTCAGAAGTCAGAATTTCTTTCAACATTATGAAGCCCTTTTTATATATTTTGACTGTGCATCAAAAGCTGAAAATATGTAGTCTCGAAGTCATTTCGAGAAATCGACGTTTTAAGTTTCTGTTTCCAAATTCAAACGGATGTATCTTCGCCAATAATTGTCAGAAGTCAGAATTTCTTTCAACATTATGAAGCCCTTTTTATATATTTTGACTCTGCATCAAAAGCTGAAAATATGTAGTCTCGAAGTCATTTCGCGAAATTGACGTTTTAAGTTTCTGTTTCCAAATTCAAACGGATGTATCTTCGCCAATAATTGTCAGAAGTTAGAATTTCTTTCAACATTATGAAGCCCTTTTTATATATTTTGATTCTGCATCAAAAGCTGAAAATATGTAGTCTGGAAGTCATTTCGAGATATTGGCGTTTTAAGTTTATTTTCCCAAATTCAAACGGATGTATCTTCGCCAATAATTGTCAGAAGTCAGAATTTCTTTCATCATTATGAAGCCCTTTTTATATATTTTGACTCTGCATCAAAAGCTGAAAATATGTAGTCGCGAAGTCATTTCGAGAAATTGACGTTTTAAGTTTCTGTTTCCAAATTCAAACGGATGTATCTTCGCCAATAATTGTCAGAAGTTATAATTTCTTTCAACATTATGAAGCCCTTTTTATATATTTTGATTCTGCATCAAAAGCTGAAAATATGTAGTCTTGAAGTCAATTCGAGAAATTGACGTTTTAAGTTTCTGTTTCCAAATTCAAACGGTTGTATCTTCGCCAATAATTGTCAGAAGTTAGAATTGCGTTCAACATTATGAAGCCCTTTTTATATATTTTGATTCTGCATCAAAAGCTGAAAATATGTAGTCTCGAAGTCATTTCGAGAAATTGACGTTTTAAGTTTCTGTTCCCAAATTCAAACGGATGTATCTTCGCCAATAATTGTCAGAAGCTAGAATTTCTTTCAACATTATGAAGCCCTTTTTATATATTTTGATTCTGCATCAAAAGCTGAAAATATGTAGTCTCGAAGTCATTTCGAGAAATTGACGTTTTAAGTATCTGTATCCAAATTCAAACGGATGTATCTTCGCCAATAATTGTCAGAAGTTAGAATTTCTTTCAACATTATGAAGCCCTGTTTATATATTTTGACTCTGCATCAAAAGCTGAAAATATGTAGTCTCGAAGTCATTTCGAGAAATTGACGTTTTAAGTTTCTGTTTCCAAATTCAAACGGATGTATCTTCGCCAATAATTGTCAGAAGCTAGAATTTCTTTCAACATTATGAAGCCCTTTTTATATATTTTGATTCTGCATCAAAAGCTGAAAATATGTAGTCTGGAAGTCATTTCGAGATATGGGCGGTTTAAGTTTATTTTCCCAAATTCAAACGGATGTATCTTCGCCAATAATTGTCAGAAGTCAGAATTTCTTTCAACATTATGAAGCCCTTTTTATATATTTTGACTGTGCATCAAAAGCTGAAAATATGTAGTCTCGAAGTCATTTCGAGAAATCGACGTTTTAAGTTTCTGTTTCCAAATTCAAACGGATGTATCTTCGCCAATAATTGTCAGAAGTCAGAATTTCTTTCAACATTATGAAGCCCTTTTTATATATTTTGACTCTGCATCAAAAGCTGAAAATATGTAGTCTCGAAGTCATTTCGCGAAATTGACGTTTTAAGTTTCTGTTTCCAAATTCAAACGGATGTATCTTCGCCAATAATTGTCAGAAGTTATAATTTCTTTCAACATTATGAAGCCCTTTTTATATATTTTGATTCTGCATCAAAAGCTGAAAATATGTAGTCTTGAAGTCAATTCGAGAAATTGACGTTTTAAGTTTCTGTTTCCAAATTCAAACGGTTGTATCTTCGCCAATAATTGTCAGAAGTTAGAATTGCTTTCAACATTATGAAGCCCTTTTTATATATTTTGATTCTGCATCAAAAGCTGAAAATATGTAGTCTCGAAGTCATTTCGAGAAATTGACGTTTTAAGTTTCTGTTCCCAAATTCAAACGGATGTATCTTCGCCAATAATTGTCAGAAGCTAGAATTTCTTTCAACATTATGAAGCCCTTTTTATATATTTTGACTCTGCATCAAAAGCTGAAAATATGTAGTCTCGAAGTCATTTCGAGAAATGGACGTTTTAAGTTTCTGTTTCCAAATTCAAACGGATGTATCTTCGCCAATAATTGTCAGAAGTTAGAATTTCTTTCAACATTATGAAGCCCTTTTTATATATTTTGAATCTGCTTCAAAAGCTGAAAATATGTAGTCGCGAAGTCATTTCGAGAAATTGACGTTTTAAGTTTCGATTTCCAAATTCAAACGGATGTATCTTCGCCAATAATTGTCAGAAGCTAGAATTTCTTTCAACATTATGAAGCCCTTTTTATATATTTTGATTCTGCATCAAAAGCTGAAAATATGTAGTCTCGAAGTCATTTCGAGATATTGGCGGTTTAAGTTTCTTTTCCCAAATTCAAACGGATGTATCTTCGCCAATAATTGTCAGAAGTTAGAATTTCTTTCAACATTATGAAGCCCTTTTTATATATTTTGACTGTGCATCAAAAGCTGAAAATATGTAGTCTCGAAGTCATTTCGAGAAATCGACGTTTTAAGTTTCTGTTTCCAAATTCAAACGGATGTATCTTCGCCAATAATTGTCAGAAGTCAGAATTTCTTTCAACATTATGAAGCCCTTTTTATATATTTTGACTCTGCATCAAAAGCTGAAAATATGTAGTCTCGAAGTCATTTCGAGAAATTGACGTTTTAAGTTTCTGTTTCCAAATTCAAACGGATGTATCT
Organism: Drosophila grimshawi; assembly: GCF_018153295.1. Classification (NCBI taxonomy): domain Eukaryota; kingdom Metazoa; phylum Arthropoda; class Insecta; order Diptera; family Drosophilidae; genus Drosophila; species Drosophila grimshawi. The sequence continues at coordinate 44,898 of NW_025063790.1, read as the reverse complement.
TCGCCTATAATTGTCAGAAGTTAGAATTTCTTTCAACATTATGAAGCCCTTTTTATATATTTTGATTCTGCATCAAAAGCTGAAAATATGTAGTCTTGAAGTCAATTCGAGAAATTGACGTTTTAAGTTTCTGTTTCCAAATTCAAACGGTTGTATCTTCGCCAATAATTGTCAGAAGTTAGAATTGCTTTCAACATTATGAAGCCCTTTTTATATATTTTGATTCTGCATCAAAAGCTGAAAATATGTAGTCTCGAAGTCATTTCGAGAAATTGACGTTTTAAGTTTCTGTTCCCAAATTCAAACGGATGTATCTTCGCCAATAATTGTCAGAAGCTAGAATTTCTTTCAACATTATGAAGCCCTTTTTATATATTTTGATTCTGCATCAAAAGCTGAAAATATGTAGTCTCGAAGTCATTTCGAGAAATGGACGTTTTAAGTTTCTGTTTCCAAATTCAAACGGATGTATCTTCGCCAATAATTGTCAGAAGTTAGAATTTCTTTCAACATTATGAAGCCCTTTTTATATATTTTGATTCTGCATCAAAAGCTGAAAATATGTAGTCTTGAAGTCATTTCGAGAACTTGACGTTTTAAGTTTATGTTTCCAAATTCAAACGGTTGTGTATTCGCCAATAATTGTCAAAAGTCAGAATTTCTTTCAACATTATGAAGCCCTTTTTATATATTTTGACTGTGCATCAAAAGCTGAAAATATGTAGTCTCGAAGTCATTTCGAGAAATCGACGTTTTAAGTTTCTGTTTCCAAATTCAAACGGATGTATCTTCGCCAATAATTGTCAGAAGTTAGAATTTCTTTCAACATTATGAAGCCCTTTTTATATATTTTGACTCTGCATCAAAAGCTGAAAATATGTAGTCTCGAAGTCATTTCGAGAAATTGACGTTTTAAGTTTCTGTTTCCAAATTCAAACGGATGTATCTTCGCCAATAATTGTCAGAAGTTAGAATTTCTTTCAACATTATGAAGCCCTTTTTATATATTTTGATTCTGCATCAAAAGCTGAAAATATGTAGTCTCGAAGTCATTTCGAGAAATTGACGTTTTAAGTTTCTGTTTCCAAATTCAAACGGATGTATCTTCGCCAATAATTGTCAGCAGCTAGAATTTCTTTCAACATTATGAAGCCCTTTTTATATATTTTGACTCTGCATCAAAAGCTGAAAATATGTAGTCTCGAAGTCATTTCGAGAAATGGACGTTTTAAGTTTCTGTTTCCAAATTCAAACGGATGTATCTTCGCCAATAATTGTCAGAAGTTAGAATTTCTTTCAACATTATGAAGCCCTTTTTATATATTTTGATTCTGCATCAAAAGCTGAAAATCGAAGTCATTTCGAGAACTTGACGTTTTAAGTTTATGTTTCCAAATTCAAACGGTTGTGTATTCGCCAATAATTGTCAAAAGTTAGAATTTCTTTCAACATTATGAAGCCCTTTTTATATATTTTGACTCTGCATCAAAAGCGGAAAATATGTAGTCTCGAAGTCATTTCGAGAAATTGACGTTTTAAGTTTCTGTTTCCAAATTCAAACGGATGTATCTTCGCCAATAATTGTCAGAAGTTAGAATTTCTTTCAACATTATGAAGCCCTTTTTATATATTTTGACTCTGCATCAAAAGCTGAAAATATGTAGTCTCGAAGTCATTTCGAGAAATTGACGTTTTAAGTTTCTGTTTCCAAATTCAAACGGATGTATCTTCGCCAATAATTGTCAGAAGTTAGAATTTCTTTCAACATTATGAAGCCCTTTTTATATATTTTGATTCTGCATCAAAAGCTGAAAATATGTAGTCGCGAAGTCATTTCGAGAAATTTACGTTTTAAGTTGCTGTTTCCAAATTCAAATGGATGTATCTTCGCCAATAATTGTCAGAAGTTAGAATTTCTTTCAACATTATGAAGCCCTTTTTATATATTTTGATTCTGCATCAAAAGCTGAAAATATGTAGTCTCGAAGTCATTTCGAGATATTGGCGTTTTAAGTTTATTTTCCCAAATTCAAACGGACGTATCTCCGCCAATAATTGTCAGAAGTCAGTATTTCTTTCAACATTATGAAGCCCTTTTTATATATTTTGACTCTGCATCAAAATCTGAAAATATGTAGTCTCGAAGTCATTTCGAGAAATTGACGTTTTAAGTTTCTGTTTCCAAATTCAAACGGATGTATCTTCGCCAATAATTGTCAGAAGTTAGAATTTCTTGCAACATTATGAAGCCCTTTTTATATATTTTGATTCTGCATCAAAAGCTGAAAATATGTAGTCTCGAAGTCATTTCGAGAAATTAACGCTTAAAGTTTCTGTTTTCAAATTCAAACGGATGTATCTTCGCCAATAATTGTCAGAAGCTAGAATTTCTTTCAACATTATGAAGCCCTTTTTATATATTTTGACTCTGCATCAAAAGCTAAAAATATGTAGTCTTGAAGTCATTTCGAGAAATTGACGTTTTAAGTTTCTGTTTCCAAATTCAAACGGATGTATCTTCGCCAATAATTGTCAGAAGTTAGAATTTCTTTCAACATTATGAAGCCCTTTTTATATATTTTGATTCTGCATCAAAAGCTGAAAATATGTAGTCTCGAAGTCATTTCGAGATATTGGCGTTTTAAGTTTATTTTCCCAAATTCAAACGGACGTATCTCCGCCAATAATTGTCAGAAGTTAGAATTTCTTTCAACATTATGAAGCCCTTTTTATATATTTTGACTCTGCATCAAAAGCTGAAAATATGTAGTCTCGAAGTAATTTCGAGAAATTGACGTTTTAAGTTTCTGTTTCCAAATTCAAACGGATGTATCTTCGCCAATAATTGTCAGAAGTTAGAATTTCTTTCAACATTATGAAGCCCTTTTTATATATTTTGAATCTGCTTCAAAAGCTGAAAATATGTAGTCGCGAAGTCATTTCGAGCAATTGACGTTTTAAGTTTCGGTTTCCAAATTCAAACGGATGTATCTTCGCCAATAATTGTCAAAAGTTAGAATTTCTTTCAACATTATAAAGCCCTTTTTATATATTTTGATTCTGCATCAAAAGCTGAAAATATGTAGTCTCGAAGTCATTTCGAGATATTGGCGTTTTAAGTTTCTTTTCCCAAATTCAAACGGATGTATCTTCGCCAATAATTGTCAGAAGTTAGAATTTCTTTCAACATTATGAAGCCCTTTTTATATATTTTGATTCTGCATCAAAAGTTAAAAATATGTAGTCTCGAAGTCATTTCGAGATATTTGCGTTTAAAGTTTATTTTCCCAAATTCAAACGGAAGTCATTTCGAAAAATTGACGTTTTAAGTTTCTGTTTCCAAATTCAAATGGATGTATCTTCGCCAATAATTGTCAGAAGTTAGAACTTCTTTCAACATTATGCAGCCCTTTTTATATATTTTGATTCTGCATCAAAATTTGAAAATATGTAGTCTCGAAGTCATTTCGAGAAATTGACGTTTTAAGTCTCTGTTTCCAAATTCAAATGGATGTATCTTCGCCAATAATTGTCAGAAGCTAGAATTTCTTTCAACATTATGAAGCCCTTTTTATATATTTTGACTCTGCATCAAAAGCTGAAAATATGTAGTCGCGAAGTCATTTCGAGAAATGGACGTTTTAAGTTTCTGTTTCCAAATTCAAACGGATGTATCTTCGCCAATAATTGTCAGAAGTTAGAATTTCTTTCAACATTATGAAGCCCTTTTTATATATTTTGATTCTGCATCAAAAGCTGAAAATATGTAGTCTTGAAGTCATTTCGAGAACTTGACGTTTTAAGTTTATGTTTCCAAATTCAAACGGTTGTGTATTCGCCAATAATTGTCAAAAGTTAGAATTTCTTTCAACATTATGAAGCCCTTTTTATATATTTTGACTCTGCATCAAAAGCGGAAAATATGTAGTCTCGAAGTCATTTCGAGAAATTGACGTTTTAAGTTTCTGTTTCCAAATTCAAACGGATGTATCTTCGCCAATAATTGTCAGAAGTTAGAATTTCTTTCAACATTATGAAGCCCTTTTTATATATTTTGACTCTGCATCAAAAGCTGAAAATATGTAGTCTCGAAGTCATTTCGAGAAATTGACGTTTTAAGTTTCTGTTTCCAAATTCAAACGGATGTATCTTCGCCAATAATTGTCAGAAGTTAGAATTTCTTTCAACATTATGAAGCCCTTTTTATATATTTTGACTCTGTATCAAAAGCTGAAAATATGTAGTCTCGAAGTCATTTCGAGAAATGGACGTTTTAAGTTTCTGTTTCCAAATTCAAACGGATGTATCTTCGCCAATAATTGTCAGAAGTTAGAATTTCTTTCAACATTATGAAGCCCTTTTTATATATTTTGATTCTGCATCAAAAGCTGAAAATATGTAGTCTCGAAGTCATTTCGAGATATTGGCGTTTTAAGTTTATTTTCCCAAATTCAAACGGATGTATCTTCGCCAATAATTGTCAGAAGTCAGTATTTCTTTCAACATTATGAAGCCCTTTTTATATATTTTGACTCTGCATCAAAAGCTGAAAATATGTAGTCTCGAAGTCATTTCGAGAAATTGACGTTTTAAGTTTCTGTATCCAAATTCAAACGGATGTATCTTCGCCAATAATTGTCAGAAGTTAGAATTTCTTTCAACATTATGAAGCCCTTTTTATATATTTTGATTCTGCATCAAAAGCTGAAAATATGTAGTCTCGAAGTCATTTCGAGAAATTAACGTTTAAAGTTTCTGTTTTCAAATTCAATCGGATGTATCTTCGCCAATAATTGTCAGAAGCTAGAATTTCTTTCAACATTATGAAGCCCTTTTTATATATTTTGACTCTGCATCAAAAGCTAAAAATATGTAGTCTCGAAGTCATTTCGAGAAATTAACGCTTTAAGTTTCTGTTTCCAAATTCAAACGGATGTATCTTCGCCAATAATTGTCAGAAGTTAGAATTTCTTTCAACATTATGAAGCCCTTTTTATATATTTTGATTCTGCATCAAAAGCTGAAAATATGTAGTCTCGAAGTCATTTCGAGAAATTGACGTTTTAAGTTTCTGTTTCCAAATTCAAACGGATGTATCTTCGCCAATAATTGTCAGAAGCTAGAATTTCTTTCAACATTATGAAGCCCTTTTTATATATTTTGATTCTGCATCAAAAGCTGAAAATATGTAGTCTCGAAGTCATTTCGAGAAATTGACGTTATAAGTTTGTGTTTCCAAATTCAAACGGATGTATCTTCGCCAATAATTGTCAGAAGTTAGAATTTCTTTCAACATTATGAAGCCCTTTTTATATATTTTGATTCTGCATCAAAAGCTGAAAATATGTAGTCTTGAAGTCATTTCGAGAACTTGACGTTTTAAGTTTATGTTTCCAAATTCAAACGGTTGTGTATTCGCCAATAATTGTCAAAAGTTAGAATTTCTTTCAACATTATGAAGCCCTTTTTATATATTTTGACTCTGCATCAAAAGCGGAAAATATGTAGTCTCGAAGTCATTTCGAGAAATTGACGTTTTAAGTTTCTGTTTCCAAATTCAAACGGATGTATCTTCGCCAATAATTGTCAGAAGTTAGAATTTCTTTCAACATTATGAAGCCCTTTTTATATATTTTGACTCTGCATCAAAAGCTGAAAATATGTAGTCTCGAAGTCATGTCGAGAAATCGACGTTTGAGTTTCTGTTTCCAAACTCTAACGGATGTATCTTCATCCAATAATAGTCAGAAGTTAGAATTTCTTTCAACATTATGAAGCACTTGTTATATATTTTGATTCTGCATCAAAAGCTGAACATATGTAGTCTCGATGTCATTTCGAGAAATTGACGTTTTAAGTTTCTGTTTCCAAATTCAAACGGATGTATGTTCGCCAATAATTGTCAGAAGTTAGAATTTCTTTCAACATTATGAACCCCTTTTTATATATTTTGATTCTGCATCAAAAGCTGAAAATATGTAGTCTAGAAGTCATTTCGAGATATTGGCGTTTTAAGTTTATTTTCCCAAATTCAAACGGAGGTATCTTCGCCAATAATTGTCAGAAGTTAGAATTTCTTTCAACATTATGAAGCCCTTTTTATATATTTTGACTCTGCATCAAAAGCTGAAAATATGTAGTCGAGAAGTCGTTTCGAGAAATTGACGTTTTAAGTTTCTGTATCCAAATTCAAACGGATGTATCTTCGCCAATAATTGTCAGAAGCTAGAATTTCTTTCAACATTATGAAGCCCTTTTTATTTTTTTTGATTCCTGCATCAAAGCTGAAAATTGTAGTCTCGAAGTCATTTCGAGAAATTAACGCTTAAAGTTTCTGTTTTCAAATTCAATCGGATGTATCTTCGCCAATAATTGTCAGAAGCTAGAATTTCTTTCAACATTATGAAGCCCTTTTTATATATTTTGACTCTGCATCAAAAGCTAAAAATATGTAGTCTCGAAGTCATTTCGAGAAATTAACGCTTTAAGTTTCTGTTTCCAAATTCAAACGGATGTATCTTCGCCAATAATTGTCAGAAGTTAGAATTTCTTTCAACATTATGAAGCCCTTTTTATATATTTTGATTCTGCATCAAAAGCTGAAAATATGTAGTCTCGAAGTCATTTCGAGAAATTGACGTTTTAAGTTTCTGTATCCAAATTCAAACGGATGTATCTTCGCCAATAATTGTCAGAAGTTAGAATTTCTTTCAACATTATGAAGCCCTTTTTATATATTTTGATTCTGCATCAAAAGCTGAAAATATGTAGTCTCGAAGTCATTTCGAGAAATTAACGCTTAAAGTTTCTGTTTTCAAATTCAATCGGATGTATCTTCGCCAATAATTGTCAGAAGCTAGAATTTCTTTCAACATTATGAAGCCCTTTTTATATATTTTGACTCTGCATCAAAAGCTAAAAATATGTAGTCTCGAAGTCATTTCGAGAAATTAACGCTTTAAGTTTCTGTTTCCAAATTCAAACGGATGTATCTTCGCCAATAATTGTCAGAAGTTAGAATTTCTTTCAACATTATGAAGCCCTTTTTATATATTTTGATTCTGCATCAAAAGCTGAAAATATGTAGTCTCGAAGTCATTTCGAGAAATTGACGTTTTAAGTTTCTGTTTCCAAATTCAAACGGTTGTATTTTCGCCAATAATTGTCAAAAGTTAGAATTTCTTTCAACATTATGAAGCCCTTTTTATATATTTTGATTCTGCATCAAAAGCTGAAAATATGTAGTCTCGAAGTCATTTCGAGAAATTGACGTTTTAAGTTTCTGTTTCCAAATTCAAACGGATGTATCTTCGCCAATAATTGTCAGAAGTTAGAATTTCTTTCAACATTATGAAGCCCTTTTTATATATTTTGACTCTGCATCAAAAGCTGAAAATATGTAGTCTCGAAGTCATTTCGAGAAATTGACGTTTTAAGTTTCTGTTTCCAAATTCAAACGGATGTATCTTCGCCAATAATTGTCAGAAGTGAAAATTTCTTTCAACATTATGAAGCCTTTTCTATATATTTTTACTCTGCATCAAAAGCAGAAAATATGTAGTCTCGAAGTCATTTCGAGAAATTGACGTTTTAAGTTTCTGTTTCCAAATTCAAAAGGATGTATCTTCGCCAATAATTGTCAGAAGTTAGAATTTCTTTCAACAATTTGAAGCCCTTTTTATAAATTTTGATTCTGCATCAAAAGCTGAAAATATGTAGTCTTGAAGTCAATTCGAGAAATTGACGTTTTAAGTTTCTGTTTCCAAATTCAAACGGATGTATCTTCGCCAATAATTGTCAGAAGTTAGAATTTCTTTCAACATTATGAAGCCCTTTTTATATATTTTGAATCTGCTTCAAAAGCTGAAAATATGTAGTCTCGAAGTCATTTCGAGAAATTGACGTTTTAAGTTTCTGTTTCCAAATTCAAATGGATGTATCTTCGCCAATAATTGTCAGAAGTTAGAATTTCTTTCAACATTATGAAGCCCTTTTTATATATTTTGATTCTGCATCAAAAGCTGAAAATATGTAGTCTCGAAGTCATTTCGAGAAATTGACGTTTTAAGTTTCTGTTTCCAAATTCAAACGGATGTATCTTCGCCAATAATTGTCAGAAGTTAGAATTTCTTTCAACATTATGAAGCCCTTTTTATATATTTTGATTCTGCATCAAAAGCTGAAAATATGTAGTCTCGCAGTCATTTCGAGAAATTGACGTTTTAAGTTTCGGTTTCCAAATTCAAATGGATGTATCTTCGCCAATAATTGTCAGAAGTTAGAATTTCTTTCAACATTATGAAGCCCTTTTTATATATTTTGATTCTGCATCAAAAGCTGAAAATATGTAGTCGCGAAGTCATTTCGAGAAATTGACGTTTTAAGTTTCTGTTTCCAAATTCAAACGGATGTATCTTCGCCAATAATTGTCAGAAGTCAGAATTTCATTCAACATTATGAAGCCCTTTTTATATATTTGGACTCTGCATCAAAAGCTGAAAATATGTAGTCGCGAAGTCATTTCGAAAAATTGACGTTTTAAGTTTCTGTTTCCAAATTCAAACGGATGTATCTTCGCCAATAATTGTCAGAAGTTAGAATTTCTTTCAACATTATAAAGCCCTTTTTATATATTTTGATTCTGCATCAAAAGCTGAAAATATGTAGTCTCGAAGTCATTTCGAGATATTGGCGGTTTAAGTTTCTTTTCCCAAATTCAAACGGATGTATCTTCGCCAATAATTGTCAGAAGTTAGAATTTCTTTCAACATTATGAAGCCCTTTTCATATATTTTGACTCTGCATCAAAAGCTGAAAATATGTAGTCTCGAAGTCATTTCGAGAAATTGACGTTTTAAGTTTCTGTTTCCAAATTCAAACGGATGTATCTTCGCCAATAATTGTCAGAAGTTAGAATTTCTTTCAACATTATGTAGCCCTTTTTATATATTTTGACTCTGCATCAAAAGCTGAAAATATGTAGTCTGGAAGTCATTTCGAGAAATTGACGTTTTAAGTTTCTGTTTCCAAATTCAAATGGATGTATCTTCGCCAATAATTGTCAGAAGTTAGAATTTCTTTCAACATTATGAAGCCCCTTTTATATATTTTGATTCTGCATCAAAAGCTGAAAATATGTAGTCTCGAAGTCATTTCGAGAAATTGACGTTTTAAGTTTCTGTTTCCAAATTCAAACGGATGTATCTTCGCCAATAATTGTCAGAAGTCAGAATTTCTTTCAACATTATGAAGCCCTTTTTATATATTTTGACTGTGCATCAAAAGCTGAAAATATGTAGTCTCGAAGTCATTTCGAGAAATCGACGTTTTAAGTTTCTGTTTCCAAATTCAAACGGATGTATCTTTGCCAATAATTGTCAGAAGTTAGAATTTCTTTCAACATTATGAAGCCCTTTTTATATATTTTGACTCTGCATCAAAAGCTGAAAATATGTAGTCTCGAAGTAATTTCGAGAAATTTACGTTTTAAGTTTCTGTTTCTAAATTCAAACGGATGTTTCTTCGCCAATAATTGTCAGAAGTTAGAATTTCTTTCAACATTATGAAGCCCTTTTTATATATTTTGACTCTGCATCAAAAGCTGAAAATATGTTGTCTCGAAGTCATTTCGAGATATTGGCGTTTTAAGTTTATTTTCCCAAATTCAAACGGATGTATCTCCGCCAATAATTGTCAGAAGTTAGAATTTCTTTCAACATTATGAAGCCCTTTTTATATATTTTGATTCTGCATCAAAAGCTGAAAATATGTAGTCGCGAAGTCATTTCGAGAAATTGACGTTTTAAGTTTCTGTTTCCAAATTCAAACGGATGTATCTTCGCCAATAATTGTCAGAAGTTAGAATTTCTTTCAACATTATGAAGCCCTTTTTATATATTTTGACTCTGCATCAAAAGCTGAAAATATATAGTCGCGAAGTCGTTTCGAGAAATTGACGTTTTAAGTTTCTGTTTCCAAATTCAAACGGATGTATCTTCGCCAATAATTGTCAGAAGTTAGAATTTCTTTCAACATTATGAAGCCCTTTTTATATATTTTGATTCTGCATCAAAAGCTGAAAATATGTAGTCTCGAAGTCATTTCGAGAAATTGACGTTTTAAGTTTCTGTTTCCAAATTCAAACGGATGTATCTTCGCCAATAATTGTCAGAAGTTAGAATTTCTTTCAACATTATGAAGCCCTTTTTATATATTTTGAATCTGCTTCAAAAGCTGAAAATATGTAGTCGCGAAGTCATTTCGAGAAATTGACGTTTTAAGTTTCGGTTTCCAAATTCAAACGGATGTATCTTCGCCAATAATTGTCAGAAGTTAGAATTTCTTTCAACATTATGAAGCCATTTTTATATATTTTGATTCTGCATCAAAAGCTGAAAATATGTAGTCTTGAAGTCATTTCGAGATATGGGCGGTTTAAGATTCTTTTCCCAAATTCAAACGGATTTATCTTCGCCAATAATTGTCAGAAGTCAGAATTTCTTTCAACATTATGAAGCCCTTTTTATATATTTTGACTCTGCATCAAAAGCTGAAAATATGTAGTCTCGAAGTAATTTCGAGAAATTGAAGTTTTAAGTTTCTGTTTCCAAATTCAAACGGATGTATCTTCGCCAATAATTTTCAAAAGTTAGAATTTCTTTCAACATTATGAAGCCCTTTTTATATATTTTGATTCTGCATCAAAAGCTGAAAATATGTAGTCTCGAAGTCATTTCGAGAAATTGACGTTTTAAGTTTCTGTTTCCAAATTCAAACGGATGTATCTTCGCCAATAATTCTCAGAATTCAGAATTTCTTTCAACATTATGAAGCCCTTTTTATATATTTTGACTCTGCATCAAAAGCTGAAAATATGTAGTCGCGAAGTCATTTCGAGAAATTGACGTTTTAAGTTTCGGTTTCCAAATTCAACCGGTTGTATCTTCGCCAATAATTGTCAGCAGTTAGAATTTCTTTCAACATTATGAAGCCCTTTTTATATATTTTGACTCTGCATCAAAAGCTGAAAATATGTAGTCGCGAAGTCGTTTCGAGAAATTGACGTTTTAAGTTTCTGTTTCCAAATTCAAACGGATGTATCTTCGCCAATAATTGTCAGAAGTTAGAATTTCTTTCAACATTATGAAGCCCTTTTTATATATTTTGATTCTGCATCAAAAGCTGAAAATATGTAGTCTCGAAGTCATTTCGAGATATTGGCGTTTTAAGTTTCTGTTCCAAATTCAAACGGATGTATCTTCGCCAATAATTGTCAGAAGTTAGAATTTCTTTCAACATTATGAAGCCCTTTTTATATATTTTGAATCTGCTTCAAAAGCTGAAAATATGTAGTCGCGAAGTCATTTCGAGAAATTGACGTTTTAAGTTTCTGTTTCCAAATTCAAACGGATGTATCTTCGCCAATAATTGTCAGAAGTTAGAATTTCTTTCAACATTATGAAGCCCTTTTTATATATTTTGATTTTGCATCAAAAGCTGAAAATATGTAGTCTCGAAGTCATTTCGAGATATGGGCGGTTTAAGTTTCTTTTCCCAAATTCAAACGGATGTATCTTCGCCAATAATTGTCAGAAGTCAGAATTTCTTTCAACATTATGAACACCTTTTTATATATTTTGACTCTGCATCAAAAGCTGAAAATATGTAGTCGCGAAGTCATTTCGAGAAATTGACGTTTTAAGTTTCGGTTTCCAAATTCAACCGGATGTATCTTCGCCAATAATTGTCAGAAGTTAAAATTTCTTTCAACATTATGAAGCCCTTTTTATATATTTTGATTCTGCATCAAAAGCTGAAAATATGTAGTCTCGAAGTCATTTCGAGAAATTGACGTTTTAAGTTTCTGTTTCCAAATTCAACCGGATGTATTTTCGCCAATAATTGTCAGAAGTTAGAATTTCTTTCAACATTATGAAGCCCTTTTTATATATTTTGACTCTGCATCAAAAGCTGAAAATATGTAGTCTCGAAGTCATTTCGAGAAATTGACGTTTTAAGTTTCTGTTTCCAAATTCAAACGGATGTATCTTCGCCAATAATTGTCAGAAGTTAGAATTTCTTTCAACATTATGAAGCCCTTTTTATATATTTTGAATCTGCTTCAAAAGCTGAAAATATGTAGTCGCGAAGTCATTTCGAGAAATTGACGTTTTAAGTTTCGGTTTCCAAATTCAAACGGATGTATCTTCGCCAATAATTGTCAGAAGTTAGAATTTCTTTCAACATTATGAAGCCATTTTTATATATTTTGATTCAGCATCAAAAGCTGAAAATATGTAGTCTTGAAGTCATTTCGAGATATGGGCGGTTTAAGTTTCTTTTCCCAAATTCAAACGGATTTATCTTCGCCAATAATTGTCAGAAGTCAGAATTTCTTTCAACATTATGAAGCCCTTTTTATATATTTTGATTCTGCATCAAAAGCTGAAAATATGTAGTCTCGAAGTCATTTCGAGATATGGGCGTTTTAAGTTTCTTTTCCCAAATTCAAACGGATGTATCTTCGCCAATAATTGTCAGAAGTCAGAATTTCTTTCAACATTATGAAGCCCTTTTTATATATTTTGACTCTGCATCAAAAGCTGAAAATATGTAGTCTCGAAGTCATTTCGAGAAATTGAAGTTTTAAGTTTCTGTTTCCAAATTCAAACGGATGTATCTTCGCCAATAATTGTCAAAAGTTAGAATTTCTTTCAACATTATGAAGCCCTTTTTATATATTTTGATTCTGCATCAAAAGCTGAAAATATGTAGTCTCGAAGTCATTTCGAGAAATTGACGTTTTAAGTTTCGGTTTCCAAATTCAAACGGATGTATCTTCGCCAGTAATTGTCAGAAGTTAGAATTTCTTTCAACATTATGAACACCTTTTTATATATTTTGATTCTGCATCAAAAGCTGAAAATATGTAGTCGCGAAGTCATTTCGAGAAATTGACGTTTTAAGTTTCGGTTTCCAAATTCAACCGGATGTATCTTCGCCAATAATTGTCAGCAGTTAGAATTTCTTTCAACATTATGAAGCCCTTTTTATATATTTTGACTCTGCATCAAAAGCTGAAAATATGTAGTCTCGAAGTCATTTCGAGAAATTGACGTTTTAAGTTTCTGTTTCCAAATTCAACCGGATGTATTTTCGCCAATAATTGTCAGAAGTTAGAATTTCTTTCAACATTATGAAGCCCTTTTTATATATTTTGACTCTGCATCAAAAGCTGAAAATATGTAGTCTCAAAGTCATTTCGAGAAATTGACGTTTTAAGTTTCTGTTTCCAAATTCAAACGGATGTATCTTCGCCAATAATTGGCAGAAGTTAGAATTTCTTTCAACATTATGAAGCCCTTTTTATATATTTTGACTCTGCATCAAAAGCTGAAAATATGTAGTCTCGAAGTCATTTCGAGAAATTGACGTTTTAAGTTTCGGTTTCCAAATTCAAACGGATGTATCTTCGCCAATAATTGGCAGAAGTCAGAATTTTTTTCAACATTATGAAGCCCTTTTTATATATTTTGACTCTGCATCAAAAGCTGAAAATATGTAGTCTCGAAGTCATTTCGAGAAATTGACGTTTTAAGTTTCTGTTTCCAAATTCAAACGGATGTATCTTCGCCAATAATTGTCAGAAGTTAGAATTTCTTTCAACATTATGAAGCCCTTTTTATATATTTTGACTATGCATCAAAAGCTGAAAATATGTAGTCTCGCAGTCATTTCGAGAAATTGACGTTTTAAGTTTCTGTTTCCAAATTCAAACGGATGTATCTTCGCCAATAATTGTCAGAAGTTAGAATTTCTTTCAACATTATGAAGCCCTTTTTATATATTTTGACTCTGCATCAAAAGCTGAAAATATGTAGTCTCGAAGTCATTTCGAGAAATTGACGTTTTAAGTTTCTGTTTCCAAATTCAAACTGATGTATCTTCGCCAATAATTATCAGAAGTTAGAATTTCTTTCAACATTATGAAGCCCTTTTTATATATTTTGACTCTGCATCAAAAGCTGAAAATATGTAGTCTCGAAGTCATTTCGAGATATGGGCGGTTTAAGTTTCTTTTCCCAAATTCAAACGGATGAATCTTCGCCAATAATTGTCAGAAGTTAGAATTTCTTTCAACATTATGAAGCCCTTTTTATATATTTTGACTGCGCATCAAAAGCTGAAAATATGTAGTCTCGAAGTAATTTCGAGAAATTAACGTTTTAAGTTTCTGTTTCCAAATTCAAACGGATGTATCTTCGCCAATAATTGTCAGAAGCTAGAATTTCTTTTAACATTATGAAGCCCTTTTTATATATTTTGATTCTGCATCAAAAGCTGAAAATATGTAGTCTCGAAGTCATTTCGAGAAATTGACGTTTTAAGTTTCTGTTTCCAAATTCAAACGGATGTATCTTCGCCAATAATTGTCAGAAGTTAGAATTTCTTTCAACATTATGAAGCCCTTTTTATATATTTTGATTCTGCATCAAAAGCTGAAAATATGTAGTCTCGAAGTCATTTCGAGAAATTGACGTTTTAAGTTTCTGTTTCCAAATTCAAACGGATGTATCTTCGCCAATAATTGGCAGAAGTTAGAATTTCTTTCAACATTATGAAGCCCTTTTTATATATTTTGAATCTGCTTCAAAAGCTGAAAATATGTAGTCGCGAAGTCATTTCGAGAAATTGACGTTTTAAGTTTCGGTTTCCAAGTTCAAACGGATGTATCTTCGCCAATAATTGTCAGAAGTTAGAATTTCTTTCAACATTATGAAGCCCTTTTTATATATTTTGATTCTGCATCAAAAGCTGAAAATATGTAGTCTTGAAGTCATTTCGAGATATGGGCGGTTTAAGTTTCTTTTCCCAAATTCAAACGGATTTATCTTCGCCAATAATTGTCAGAAGTCAGAATTTCTTTCAACATTATGAAGCCCTTTTTATATATTTTGACTCTGCATCAAAAGCTGAAAATATGTAGTCTCGAAGTAATTTCGAGAAATTGACGTTTTAAGTTTCTGTTTCCAAATTCAAACGGATGTATCTTCGCCAATAATTGTCAGAAGTTAGAATTTCTTTCAACATTATGAAGCCCTTTTTATATATTTTGATTCTGCATCAAAAGCTGAAAATATGTAGTCTCGAAGTCATTTCGAGAAATTGACGTTTTAAGTTTCTGTTTCCAAATTCAAACGGATGTATCTTCGCCAATAATTGTCAGAAGTTAGAATTTCTTTCAACATTATGAAGCCCTTTTTATATATTTTGAATCTGCTTCAAAAGCTGAAAATATGTAGTCGCGAAGTCATTTCGAGAAATTGACGTTTTAAGTTTCTGTTTCCAAATTCAAACGGATGTATCTTCGCCAATAATTGTCAGAAGTTAGAATTTCTTTCAACATTATGAAGCCCTTTTTATATATTTTGATTCTGCATCAAAAGCTGAAAATATGTAGTCTCGAAGTCATTTCGAGAAATTGACGTTTTAAGTTTCTGTTTCCAAATTCAAACGGATGTATCTTCGCCAATAATTGTCAGAAGTTAGAATTTCTTTCAACATTATGAAGCCCTTTTTATATATTTTGATTCTGCATCAAAAGCTGAAAATATGTAGTCTCGAAGTCATTTCGAGAAATTGACGTTTTAAGTTTCTGTTTCCAAATTCAAACGGATGTATCTTCGCCAATAATTGTCAGAAGCTAGAATTTCTTTCAACATTATGAAGCCCTTTTTATATATTTTGATTCTGCATCAAAAGCTGAAAATATGTAGTCTCGAAGTCATTTCGAGAAATTGACGTTTTAAGTTTCTGTTTCCAAATTCAAACGGATGTATCTTCGCCAATAATTGTCAGAAGTTAGAATTTCTTTCAACATTATGAAGCCCTTTTTATATATTTTGATTCTGCATCAAAAGCTGAAAATATGTAGTCTCGAAGTCATTTCGAGAAATTGACGTTTTAAGTTTCTGTTTCCAAATTCAAACGGATGTATCTTCGCCAATAATTGGCAGAAGTCAGAATTTCTTTCAACATTATGAAGCCCTTTTTATATATTTTGACTCTGCATCAAAAGCTGAAAATATGTAGTCGCGAAGTCATTTCGAGAAATTGACGTTTTAAGTTTCGGTTTCCAAGTTCAAACGGATGTATCTTCGCCAATAATTGTCAGAAGTTAGAATTTCTTTCAACATTATGAAGCCCTTTTTATATATTTTGATTCTGCATCAAAAGCTGAAAATATGTAGTCTTGAAGTCATTTCGAGATATGGGCGGTTTAAGTTTCTTTTCCCAAATTCAAACGGATGTATCTTCGCCAATAATTGTCAGAAGTCAGAATTTCTTTCAACATTATGAAGCCCTTTTTATATATTTTGACTCTGCATCAAAAGCTGAAAATATGTAGTCTCGAAGTAATTTCGAGAAATTGAAGTTTTAAGTTTCTGTTTCCAAATTCAAACGGATGTATCTTCGCCAATAATTTTCAAAAGTTAGAATTTCTTTCAACATTATGAAGCCTTTTTTATATATTTTGATTCTGCATCAAAAGCTGAAAATATGTAGTCTCGAAGTCATTTCGAGAAATTGACGTTTTAAGTTTCTGTTTCCAAATTCAAACGGATGTATCTTCGCCAATAATTGTCAGAATTCAGAATTTCTTTCAACATTATGAAGCCCTTTTTATATATTTTGATTCTGCATCAAAAGCTGAAAATATGTAGTCGCGAAGTCATTTCGAGAAATTGACGTTTTAAGTTTCGGTTTCCAAATTCAACCGGTTGTATATTCGCCAATAATTGTCAGCAGTTAGAATTTCTTTCAACATTATGAAGCCCTTTTTATATATTTTGATTCTGCATCAAAAGCTGAAAATATGTAGTCTCGAAGTCATTTCGAGAAATTGACGTTTTAAGTTTCTGTTTCCAAATTCAAACGGATGTATCTTCGCCAATAATTGGCAGAAGTTAGAATTTCTTTCAACATTATGAAGCCCTTTTTATATATTTTGAATCTGCTTCAAAAGCTGAAAATATGTAGTCGCGAAGTCATTTCGATAAATTGACGTTTTAAGTTTCGGTTTCCAAGTTCAAACGGATGTATCTTCGCCAATAATTGTCAGAAGTTAGAATTTCTTTCAACATTATGAAGCCCTTTTTATATATTTTGATTCTGCATCAAAAGCTGAAAATATGTAGTCTCGAAGTCATTTCGAGATATGGGCGGTTTAAGTTTCTTTTCCCAAATTCAAACGGATGTATCTTCGCCAATAATTGTCAGAAGTTAGAATTTCTTTCAACATTATGAAGCCCTTTTTATATATTTTGACTGTGCATCAAAAGCTGAAAATATGTAGTCTCGAAGTCATTTCGAGAAATTAACGTTTTAAGTTTCTGTTTCCAAATTCAAACGGATGTATCTTCGCCAATAATTGTCAGAAGCTAGAATTTCTTTTAACATTATGAAGCTCCTTTTATATATTTTGATTCTGCATCAAAAGCTGAAAATATGTAGTCTCGAAGTCATTTCGAGAAATTGACGTTTTAAGTTTCTGTTTCCAAATTCAAACGGATGTATCTTCGCCAATAATTGTCAGAAGTTAGAATTTCTTTCAACATTATGAAGCCCTTTTTATATATTTTGATTCTGCATCAAAAGCTGAAAATATGTAGTCTCGAAGTCATTTCGAGAAATTGACGTTTTAAGTTTCTGTTTCCAAATTCAAACGGATGTATCTTCGCCAATAATTGGCAGAAGTTAGAATTTCTTTCAACATTATGAAGCCCTTTTTATATATTTTGAATCTGCTTCAAAAGCTGAAAATATGTAGTCGCGAAGTCATTTCGATAAATTGACGTTTTAAGTTTCGGTTTCCAAGTTCAAACGGATGTATCTTCGCCAATAATTGTCAGAAGTTAGAATTTCTTTCAACATTATGAAGCCCTTTTTATATATTTTGATTCTGCATCAAAAGCTGAAAATATGTAGTCTTGAAGTCATTTCGAGATATGGGCGGTTTAAGTTTCTTTTCCCAAATTCAAACGGATGTATCTTCGCCAATAATTGTCAGAAGTCAGAATTTCTTTCAACATTATGAAGCCCTTTTTATATATTTTGACTCTGCATCAAAAGCTGAAAATATGTAGTCTCGAAGTAATTTCGAGAAATTGAAGTTTTAAGTTTCTGTTTCCAAATTCAAACGGATGTATCTTCGCCAATAATTTTCAAAAGTTAGAATTTCTTTCAACATTATGAAGCCTTTTTTATATATTTTGATTCTGCATCAAAAGCTGAAAATATGTAGTCTCGAAGTCATTTCGAGAAATTGACGTTTTAAGTTTCTGTATCCAAATTCGAACGGATGTATCCTCGCCAATAATTGTCAGAATTCAGAATTTCTTTCAACATTATGAAGCCCTTTTTATATATTTTGACTCTGCATCAAAAGCTGAACAAATGTAGTCGCGAAGTCATTTCGAGAAATTGACGTTTTAAGTTTCGGTTTCCAAATTCAACCGGTTGTATCTTCGCCAATAATTGTCAGCAGTTAGAATTTCTTTCAACATTATGAAGCCCTTTTTATATATTTTGACTCTGCATCAAAAGCTGAAAATATGTAGTCTCGAAGTCATTTCGAGAAATTGACGTTTTAAGTTTCTGTTTCCAAATTCAAACGGATGTATTTTCGCCAATAATTGTCAGAAGTTAGAATTTCTTTCAACATTATGAAGCCCTTTTTATATATTTTGACTCTGCATCAAAAGCTGAAAATATGTAGTCTCGAAGTCATTTCGAGAAATTGAAGTTTTAAGTTTCTGTTTCCAAATTCAAACGGATGTATCTTCGCCAATAATTGTCAGAAGTTAGAATTTCTTTCAACATTATGAAGCCCTTTTTATATATTTTGACTGTGCATCAAAAGCTGAAAATATGTAGTCTCGAAGTCATTTCGAGATATGGGCGGTTTAAGTTTCTTTTCCCAAATTCAAACGGATGTATCTTCGCCAATAATTGTCAGAAGTCAGAATTTCTTTCAACATTATGAAGCCCTTTTTATATATTTTGACTCTGCATCAAAAGCTGAAAATATTTAGTCTCGAAGTCATTTCGAGAAATTGACGTTTTAAGTTTCTGTTTCCAAATTCAAACGGATGTATCTTCGCCAATAATTGTCAGAAGTTAGAATTTCTTTCAACATTATGAAGCCCTTTTTATATATTTTGACTCTGCATCAAAAGCTGAAAATATGTAGTCTCGAAGTCATTTCGAGAAATTGAAGTTTTAAGTTTCTGTTTCCAAATTCAAACGGATGTATCTTCGCCAATAATTGTCAAAAGTTAGAATTTCTTTCAACATTATGAAGCCCTTTTTATATATTTTGACTCTGCATCAAAAGCTGAAAATATGTAGTCTCGAAGTCATTTCGAGAAATTGACGTTTTAAGTTTCTGTTTCCAAATTCAAACGGATGTATCTTCGCCAATAATTGTCAGAAGTCAGAATTTCTTTCAACATTATGAACACCTTTTTATATATTTTGACTCTGCATCAAAAGCTGAAAATATGTAGTCGCGAAGTCATTTCGAGAAATTGACGTTTTAAGTTTCGGTTTCCAAATTCAACCGGATGTATCTTCGCCAATAATTGTCAGCAGTTAGAATTTCTTTCAACATTATGAAGCCCTTTTTATATATTTTGACTCTGCATCAAAAGCTGAAAATATGTAGTCTCGAAGTCATTTCGAGAAATTGACGTTTTAAGTTTCTGTTTCCAAATTCAACCGGATGTATTTTCGCCAATAATTGTCAGAAGTTAGAATTTCTTTCAACATTATGAAGCCCTTTTTATATATTTTGACTCTGCATCAAAAGCTGAAAATATGTAGTCTCAAAGTCATTTCGAGAAATTGACGTTTTAAGTTTCTGTTTCCAAATTCAAACGGATGTATCTTCGCCAATAATTGTCAGAAGTTAGAATTTCTTTCAACATTATGAAGCCCTTTTTATATATTTTGACTATGCATCAAAAGCTGAAAATATGTAGTCTCGCAGTCATTTCGAGAAATTGACGTTTTAAGTTTCTGTTTCCAAATTCAAACGGATGTATCTTCGCCAATAATTGTCAGAAGTTAGAATTTCTTTCAACATTATGAAGCCCTTTTTATATATTTTGAATCTGCTTCAAAAGCTGAAAATATGTAGTCGCGAAGTCATTTCGAGAAATTGACGTTTTAAGTTTCGGTTTCCAAATTCAAACGGATGTATCTTCGCCAATATTTATCAGAAGTTAGAATTTCTTTCAACATTATGAAGCCCTTTTTATATATTTTCATTCTGCATCAAAAGCTGAAAATATGTAGTCTCGAAGTCATTTCGAGATATGGGCGGTTTAAGTTTCTTTTCCCAAATTCAAACGGATGTATCTTCGCCAATAATTGTCAGAAGTTAGAATTTCTTTCAACATTATGAAGCCCTTTTTATATATTTTGACTGCGCATCAAAAGCTGAAAATATGTAGTCTCGAAGTCATTTCGAGAAATTAACGTTTTAAGTTTCTGTTTCCAAATTCAAACGGATGTATCTTCGCCAATAATTGTCAGAAGTTAGAATTTCTTTCAACATTATGAAGCCCTTTTTATATATTTTGATTCTGCATCAAAAGCTGAAAATATGTAGTCTCGAAGTCATTTCGAGAAATTGACGTTTTAAGTTTCTGTTTCCAAATTCAAACGGATGTATCTTCGCCAATAATTGTCAGAAGTCAGAATTTCTTTCAACATTATGAACACCTTTTTATATATTTTGATTTTGCATCAAAAGCTGAAAATATGTAGTCGCGAAGTCATTTCGAGAAATTGACGTTTTAAGTTTCGGTTTCCAAATTCAACCGGATGTATCTTCGCCAATAATTGTCAGCAGTTAGAATTTCTTTCAACATTATGAAGCCCTTTTTATATATTTTGACTCTGCATCAAAAGCTGAAAATATGTAGTCGCGAAGTCATTTCGAGAAACTGACGTTTTAAGTTTCGGTTTCCAAATTCAAACGGATGTATCTTCGCCAATAATTGTCAGAAGTTAGAATTTCTTTCAACATTATGAAGCCCTTTTTATATATTTTGACTCTGCATCAAAAGCTGAAAATATGTAGTCTCAAAGTCATTTCGAGAAATTGACGTTTTAAGTTTCTGTTTCCAAATTCAAACGGATGTATCTTCGCCAATAATTGGCAGAAGTTAGAATTTCTTTCAACATTATGAAGCCCTTTTTATATATTTTGATTCTGCATCAAAAGCTGAAAATATGTAGTCTCGAAGTCATTTCGAGAAATTGACGTTTTAAGTTTCGGTTTCCAAATTCAAACGGATGTATCTTCGCCAATAATTGTCAGAAGTCAGAATTTTTTTCAACATTATGAAGCCCTTTTTATATATTTTGACTCTGCATCAAAAGCTGAAAATATGTAGTCTCGAAGTCATTTCGAGAAATTGACGTTTTAAGTTTCTGTTTCCAAATTCAAACGGATGTATCTTCGCCAATAATTATCAGAAGTTAGAATTTCTTTCAACATTATGAAGCCCTTTTTATATATTTTGATTCTGCATCAAAAGCTGAAAATATGTAGTCTCGAAGTCATTTCGAGATATGGGCGGTTTAAGTTTCTTTTCCAAAATTCAAACGGATGTATCTTCGCCAATAATTGTCAGAAGTTAGAATTTCTTTCAACATTATGAAGCCCTTTTTATATATTTTGACTGCGCATCAAAAGCTGAAAATATGTAGTCTCGAAGTCATTTCGAGAAATTAACGTTTTAAGTTTCTGTTTCCAAATTCAAACGGATGTATCTTCGCCAATAATTGTCAGAAGTTAGAATTTCTTTTAACATTATGAAGCCCTTTTTATATATTTTGATTCTGCATCAAAAGCTGAAAATATGTAGTCTCGAAGTCATTTCGAGAAATTGACGTTTTAAGTTTCTGTTTCCAAATTCAAACGGATGTATCTTCGCCAATAATTGTCAGAAGTCAGAATTTCTTTCAACATTATGAACACCTTTTTATATATTTTGATTTTGCATCAAAAGCTGAAAATATGTAGTCGCGAAGTCATTTCGAGAAATTGACGTTTTAAGTTTCGGTTTCCAAACTCAACCGGATGTATCTTCGCCAATAATTGTCAGCAGTTAGAATTTCTTTCAACATTATGAAGCCCTTTTTATATATTTTGACTCTGCATCAAAAGCTGAAAATATGTAGTCTCGAAGTCATTTCGAGAAACTGACGTTTTAAGTTTCTGTTTCCAAATTCAACCGGATGTATTTTCGCCAATAATTGTCAGAAGTTAGAATTTCTTTCAACATTATGAAGCCCTTTTTATATATTTTGACTCTGCATCAAAAGCTGAAAATATGTAGTATCGCAGTCATTTCGAGAAATTGACGTTTTAAGTTTCTGTTTCCAAATTCAAACGGATGTATCTTCGCCAATAATTGGCAGAAGTTAGAATTTCTTTCAACATTATGAAGCCCTTTTTATATATTTTGATTCTGCATCAAAAGCTGAAAATATGTAGTCTCGAAGTCATTTCGAGAAATTGACGTTTTAAGTTTCTGTTTCCAAATTCAAACGGATGTATCTTCGCCAATAATTGGCAGAAGTCAGAAATTTTTTCAACATTATGAAGCCCTTTTATATATTTTGACTCTGCATCAAAAGCTGAAAATATGTAGTCTCGAAGTCATTTCGAGAAATTGACGTTTTAAGTTTCTGTTTCCAAATTCAAACGGATGTATCTTCGCCAATAATTATCAGAAGTTAGAATTTCTTTCAACATTATGAAGCCCTTTTTATATATTTTCATTCTGCATCAAAAGCTGAAAATATGTAGTCTCGAAGTCATTTCGAGATATGGGCGGTTTAAGTTTCTTTTCCCAAATTCAAACGGATGTATCTTCGCCAATAATTGTCAGAAGTTAGAATTTCTTTCAACATTATGAAGCCCTTTTTATATATTTTGACTGCGCATCAAAAGCTGAAAATATGTAGTCTCGAAGTCATTTCGAGAAATTAACGTTTTAAGTTTCTGTTTCCAAATTCAAACGGATGTATCTTCGCCAATAATTGTCAGAAGTTAGAATTTCTTTTAACATTATGAAGCCCTTTTTATATATTTTGATTCTGCATCAAAAGCTGAAAATATGTAGTCTCGAAGTCATTTCGAGAAATTGACGTTTTAAGTTTCTGTTTCCAAATTCAAACGGATGTATCTTCGCCAATAATTGTCAGAAGTCAGAATTTCTTTCAACATTATGAACACCTTTTTATATATTTTGATTTTGCATCAAAAGCTGAAAATATGTAGTCGCGAAGTCATTTCGAGAAATTGACGTTTTAAGTTTCGGTTTCCAAACTCAACCGGATGTATCTTCGCCAATAATTGTCAGCAGTTAGAATTTCTTTCAACATTATGAAGCCCTTTTTATATATTTTGACTCTGCATCAAAAGCTGAAAATATGTAGTCTCGAAGTCATTTCGAGAAACTGACGTTTTAAGTTTCTGTTTCCAAATTCAACCGGATGTATTTTCGCCAATAATTGTCAGAAGTTAGAATTTCTTTCAACATTATGAAGCCCTTTTTATATATTTTGACTCTGCATCAAAAGCTGAAAATATGTAGTCTCAAAGTCATTTCGAGAAATTGACGTTTTAAGTTTCTGTTTCCAAATTCAAACGGATGTATCTTCGCCAATAATTGGCAGAAGTTAGAATTTCTTTCAACATTATGAAGCCCTTTTTATATATTTTGATTCTGCATCAAAAGCTGAAAATATGTAGTCTCGAAGTCATTTCGAGAAATTGACGTTTTAAGTTTCTGTTTCCAAATTCAAACGGATGTATCTTCGCCAATAATTGGCAGAAGTCAGAAATTTTTTCAACATTATGAAGCCCTTTTTATATATTTTGACCCTGCATCAAAAGCTGAAAATATGTAGTCTCGAAGTCATTTCGAGAAATTGACGTTTTAAGTTTCTGTTTCCAAATTCAAACGGATGTATCTTCGCCAATAATTGTCAGAAGTTAGAATTTCTTTCAACATTATGAAGCCCTTTTTATATATTTTGACTATGCATCAAAAGCTGAAAATATGTAGTCTCGCAGTCATTTCGAGAAATTGACGTTTTAAGTTTCTGTTTCCAAATTCAAACGGATGTATCTTCGCCAATAATTGTCAGAAGTTAGAATTTCTTTCAACATTATGAAGCCCTTTTTATATATTTTGAATCTGCTTCAAAAGCTGAAAATATGTAGTCTCGAAGTCATTTCGAGAAATTGACGTTTTAAGTTTCTGTTTCCAAATTCAAACGGATGTATCTTCGCCAATAATTATCAGAAGTTAGAATTTCTTTCAACATTATGAAGCCCTTTTTATATATTTTGATTCTGCATCAAAAGCTGAAAATATGTAGCCTCGAAGTCATTTCGAGATATTGGCGGTTTAAGTTTCTGTTTCCAAATTCAAACGGATGTATCTTCGCCAATAATTGTCAGAAGTTAGAATTTCTTTCAACATTATGAAGCCCTTTTTATATATTTTGACTCTGCATCAAAAGCTGAAAATATTTAGTCTCGAAGTCATTTCGAGAAATTAACGTTTTAAGTTTCTGTTTCCAAATTCAAACGGATGTATCTTCGCCAATAATTGTCAGAAGTTAGAATTTCTTTTAACATTATGAAGCCCTTTTTATATATTTTGATTCTGCATCAAAAGCTGAAAATATGTAGTCTCGAAGTCATTTCGAGAAATTGACGTTTTAAGTTTCTGTTTCTAAATTCAAACGGATGTATCTTCGCCAATAATTGTCAGAAGTTAGAATTTCTTTCAACATTATGAAGCCCTTTTTATATATTTTGACTATGCATCAAAAGCTGAAAATATGTAGTCTCGAAGTCATTTCGAGAAATTGACGTTTTAAGTTTCTGTTTCCAAATTCAAACGGATGTATCTTCGCCAATAATTGTCAGAAGTTAGAATTTCTTTCAACATTATGAAGCCCTTTTTATATATTTTGAATCTGCTTCAAAAGCTGAAAATATGTAGTCGCGAAGTCATTTCGAGAAATTGACGTTTTAAGTTTCTGTTTCCAAATTCAAACGGATGTATCTTCGCCAATAATTGTCAGAAGTTAGAATTTCTTTCAACATTATGAAGCCCTTTTTATATATTTTGATTCTGCATCAAAAGCTGAAAATATGTAGTCTTGAAGTCATTTCGAGATATGGGCGGTTTAAGTTTCTTTTCCCAAATTCAAACGGATGTATCTTCGCCAATAATTGTCAGAAGTCAGAATTTCTTTCAACATTATGAAGCCCTTTTTATATATTTTGACTCTGCATCAAAAGCTGAAAATATGTAGTCTCGAAGTAATTTCGAGAAATTGAAGTTTTAAGTTTCTGTTTCCAAATTCAAACGGATGTATCTTCGCCAATAATTTTCAAAAGTTAGAATTTCTTTCAACATTATGAAGCCCTTTTTATATATTTTGATTCTGCATCAAAAGCTGAAAATATGTAGTCTCGAAGTCATTTCGAGAAATTGACGTTTTAAGTTTCTGTTTCCAAATTCAAACGGATGTATCTTCGCCAATAATTGTCAGAATTCAGAATTTCTTTCAACATTATGAAGCCCTTTTTATATATTTTGACTCTGCATCAAAAGCTGAAAATATGTAGTCTCGAAGTCATTTCGAGAAATTGACGTTTTAAGTTTCGGTTTCCAAATTCAACCGGTTGTATCTTCGCCAATAATTGTCAGCAGTTAGAATTTCTTTCAACATTATGAAGCCCTTTTTATATATTTTGACTCTGCATCAAAAGCTGAAAATATGTAGTCTCGAAGTCATTTCGCGAAATTGACGTTTTAAGTTTCTGTTTCCAAATTCAAACGGATGTATTTTCGCCAATAATTGTCAAAAGTTAGAATTTCTTTCAACATTATGAAGCCCTTTTTATATATTTTGACTCTGCATCAAAAGCTGAAAATATGTAGTCGCGAAGTCGTTTCGAGAAATTGACGTTTTAAGTTTCTGTTTCCAAATTCAAACGGATGTATCTTCGCCAATAATTGTCAGAAGTTAGAATTTCTTTCAACATTATGAAGCCCTTTTTATATATTTTGATTCTGCATCAAAAGCTGAAAATATGTAGTCTCGAAGTCATTTCGAGAAATTGACGTTTTAAGTTTCTGTTCCAAATTCAAACGGATGTATCTTCGCCAATAATTGTCAGAAGTTAGAATTTCTTTCAACATTATGAAGCCCTTTTTATATATTTTGAATCTGCTTCAAAAGCTGAAAAAGTGTAGTCGCGAAGTCATTTCGAGAAATTGACGTTTTTAGTTTCGGTTTCCAAATTCAAACGGATGTATCTTCGCCAATAATTGTCAGAAGTTAGAATTTCTTTCAACATTATGAAGCCCTTTTTATATATTTTGATTCTGCATCAAAAGCTGAAAATATGTAGTCTCGAAGTCATTTCGAGATATGGGCGGTTTAAGTTTCTTTTCCCAAATTCAAACGGATGTATCTTCGCCAATAATTGTCAGAAGTCAGAATTTCTTTCAACATTATGAAGCCCTTTTTATATATTTTGACTGCGCATCAAAAGCTGAAAATATGTAGTCTCGAAGTCATTTCGAGAAATTAAAGTTTTAAGTTTCTGTTTCCAAATTCAAACGGATGTATCTTCGCCAATAATTGTCAAAAGTTAGAATTTCTTTCAACATTATGAAGCCCTTTTTATATATTTTGATTCTGCATCAAAAGCTGAAAATATGTAGTCTCGAAGTCATTTCGAGAAATTGACGTTTTAAGTTTCTGTTTCCAAATTCAAACGGATGTATCTTCGCCAATAATTGTCAGAAGTTAGAATTTCTTTCAACATTATGAACACCTTTTTATATATTTTGATTCTGCATCAAAAGCTGAAAATATGTAGTCGCGAAGTCATTTCGAGAAATTGACGTTTTAAGTTTCGGTTTCCAAATTCAACCGGATGTATCTTCGCCAATAATTGTCAGAAGTTAGAATTTCTTTCAACATTATGAAGCCCTTTTTATATATTTTGACCCTGCATCAAAAGCTGAAAATATGTAGTCTCGAAGTCATTTCGAGAAATTGACGTTTTATGTTTCTGTTTCCAAATTCAAACGGATGTATCTTCGCCAATAATTGTCAGAAGTTAGAATTTCTTTCAACATTATGAAGCCCTTTTTATATATTTTGACTATGCATCAAAAGCTGAAAATATGTAGTATCGCAGTCATTTCGAGAAATTGACGTTTTAAGTTTCTGTTTCCAAATTCAAACGGATGTATCTTCGCCAATAATTGTCAGAAGTTAGAATTTCTTTCAACATTATGAAGCCCTTTTTATATATTTTGAATCTGCTTCAAAAGCTGAAAATATGTAGTCGCGAAGTCATTTCGAGAAATTGACGTTTTAAGTTTCGGTTTCCAAATTCAAACGGATGTATCTTCACCAATAATTATCAGAAGTTAGAATTTCTTTCAACATTATGAAGCCCTTTTTATATATTTTCATTCTGCATCAAAAGCTGAAAATATGTAGTCTCGAAGTCATTTCGAGATATGGGCGGTTTAAGTTTCTTTTCCCAAATTCAAACGGATGTATCTTCGCCAATAATTGTCAGAAGTTAGAATTTCTTTCAACATTATGAAGCCCTTTTTATATATTTTGACTATGCATCAAAAGCTGAAAATATGTAGTCTCGAAGTCATTTCGAGAAATTGATGTTTTAAGTTTCTGTTTCCAAATTCAAACGGATGTATCTTCGCCAATAATTGTCAGAAGTTAGAATTTCTTTCAACATTATGAAGCCCTTTTTATATATTTTGATTCTGCATCAAAAGCTGAAAATATGTAGTCTCGAAGTCATTTCGAGAAATTGACGTTTTAAGTTTCTGTTTCCAAATTCACACGGATGTATCTTCGCCAATAATTGTCAGAAGTTAGAATTTCTTTCAACATTATGAAGCCCTTTTTATATATTTTGATTCTGCTTCAAAAGCTGAAAATATGTAGTCGCGAAGTCATTTCGAGAAATTGACGTTTTAAGTTTCTGCTTCCAAATTCAAACGGATGTATCTTCGCCAATAATTGTCAGAAGTTAAAATTTCTTTCAACATTATGAAGCCCTTTTTATATATCTTGAATCTGCTTCAAAAGCTGAAAATATGTAGTCGCGAAGTCATTTCGAGAAATTGACGTTTTAAGTTTCGGTTTCCAAATTCAAACGGATGTATCTTCGCCAATAATTATCAGAAGTTAGAATTTCTTTCAACATTATGAAGCCCTTTTTATATATTTTGATTCTGCATCAAAAGCTGAAAATATGTAGTCTCGAAATCATTTCGAGATATGGGCGGTTTAAGTTTCTTTTCCCAAATTCAAACGGATGTATCTTCGCCAATAATTGTCAGAAGTTAGAATTTCTTTCAACATTATGAACACCTTTTTATATATTTTGACTCTGCATCAAAAGCTGAAAATATGTAGTCGCGAAGTCATTTCGAGAAATTGACGTTTTAAGTTTCGGTTTCCAAATTCAACCGGATGTATCTTCGCCAATAATTATCAGCAGTTAGAATTTTTTTCAACATTATGAAGCCCTTTTTATATATTTTGACCCTGCATCAAAAGCTGAAAATATGTAGTCTCGAAGTCATTTCGAGAAATTGACGTTTTATGTTTCTGTTTCCAAATTCAAACGGATGTATCTTCGCCAATAATTGTCAGAAGTTAGAATTTCTTTCAACATTATGAAGCCCTTTTTTATATATTTTGACTATGCATCAAAAGCTGAAAATATGTAGTATCGCAGTCGTTTCGAGAAATTGACGTTTTAAGTTTCTGTTTCCAAATTCAAACGGATGTATCTTCGCCAATAATTGTCAGAAGTTAGAATTTCTTTCAACATTATGAAGCCCTTTTTATATATTTTGAATCTGCTTCAAAAGCTGAAAATATGTAGTCTCGAAGTCATTTCGAGAAATTGACGTTTTAAGTTTCTGTTTCCAAATTCAAACGGATGTATCTTCGCCAATAATTATCAGAAGTTAGAATTTCTTTCAACATTATGAAGCCCTTTTTATATATTTTGACTGCGCATCAAAAGCTGAAAATATGTAGTCTCGAAGTCATTTCGAGAAATTAACGTTTTAAGTTTCTGTTTCCAAATTCAAACGGATGTATCTTCGCCAATAATTGTCAGAAGTTAGAATTTCTTTTAACATTATGAAGCCCTTTTTATATATTTTGATTCTGCATCAAAAGCTGAAAATATGTAGTCTCGAAGTCATTTCGAGAAATTGACGTTTTAAGTTTCTGTTTCCAAATTCAAACGGATGTATCTTCGCCAATAATTGTCAGAGGTTAGAATTTCTTTCAACATTATGAAGCCCTTTTTATATATTTTGACTCTGCTTCAAAAGCTGAAAATATGTAGTCTCGAAGTCATTTCGAGAAATTGACGTTTTAAGTTTCTGTTTCCAAATTCAAACGGATGTATCTTCGCCAATAATTGTCAGAAGTTAGAATTTCTTTCAACATTATGAAGCCCTTTTTATATATCTTGAATCTGCTTCAAAAGCTGAAAATATGTAGTCGCGAAGTCATTTCGAGAAATTGACGTTTTAAGTTTCGGTTTCCAAATTCAAACGGATGTATCTTCGCCAATAATTGTCAGAAGTTAGAATTTCTTTTAACATTATGAAGCCCTTTTTATATATTTTGATTCTGCATCAAAAGCTGAAAATATGTAGTCTCGAAGTCATTTCGAGAAATTGACGTTTTAAGTTTCTGTTTCCAAATTCAAACGGATGTATCTTCGCCAATAATTGTCAGAGGTTAGAATTTCTTTCAACATTATGAAGCCCTTTTTATATATTTTGACTCTGCTTCAAAAGCTGAAAATATGTAGTCGCGAAGTCATTTCGAGAAATTGACGTTTTAAGTTTCTGTTTCCAAATTCAAACGGATGTATCTTCGCCAATAATTGTCAGAAGTCAGAATTTCTTGCAACATTATGAACCCCTTTTTATATATTTTGATTCTGCATCGAAAGCAGAAAATATGTAGTCTCGAAGTCATTTCGAGAAATGGACGTTTTAAGTTTCTGTTTCCAAATTCAAACGGATGTATCTTCGCCAATAATTGGCAGAAGTTAGAATTTCTTTCAACATTATGAAGCCCTTTTTATATATTTTGACTCTGCATCAAAAGCGGAAAATATGTAGTCTCGAAGTCATTTCGAGAAATTGACGTTTTAAGTTTCTGTTTCCAAATTCAAACGGATGTATCTCCGCCAATAATTGGCAGAAGTCAGAATTTCTTTCAACATTATGAAGCCCTTTTTATATATTTTGACCCTGCATCAAAAGCTGAAAATATGTAGTCTCGAAGTCATTTCGAGAAATTGACGTTTTAAGTTTCTGTTTCCAAATTCAAACGGATGTATCTTCGCCAATAATTGTCAGAAGTTAGAATTTCTTTCAACATTATGAAGCCCTTTTTATATATTTTGACTATGCATCAAAAGCTGAAAATATGTAGTCTCGAAGTCATTTCGAGAAATTGACGTTTTAAGTTTCTGTTTCCAAATTCAAACGGATGTATCTTCGCCAATAATTGTCAGAAGTTAGAATTTCTTTCAACATTATGAAGCCCTTTTTATATATTTTGACTCTGCATCAAAAGCTGAAAATATGTAGTCTCGAAGTCATTTCGAGAAATTGACGTTTTAAGTTTCTGTTTCCAAATTCAAACGGATGTATCTTCGCCAATAATTGTCAGAAGTTAGAATTTCTTTCAACATTATGAAGCCCTTTTTATATATTTTGACTGTGCATCAAAAGCTGAAAATATGTAGTCTCGAAGTCATTTCGAGAAATTGACGTTTTAAGTTTCTGTTTCCAAATTCAAACGGATGTATCTTCGCCAATAATTGTCAGAAGTTAGAATTTCTTTTAACATTATGAAGCCCTTTTTATATATTTTGACTCTGCATCAAAAGCTAAAAATATGTAGTCTCGAAGTCATTTCGAGATATTGGCGTTTTAAGTTTATTTTCCCAAATTCAAACTGATGTATCTTCGCCAATAATTGTCAGAAGTCAGAATTTCTTTCAACATTATGAAGCCCTTTTTATATATTTTGACTATGCATCAAAAGCTGAAAATATGTAGTCTCGAAGTCATTTCGAGAAATTTACGTTTTAAGTTTCTGTTTCCAAATTCAAGCGGATGTATCTTCGCCAATAATTGTCAGAAGTTAGAATTTCTTTCAACATTATGAACCCCTTTTTATATATTTTGATTCTGCATCAAAAGCTGAAAATATGTAGTCTCGAAGTCATTTCGAGATATTGGCGGTTTAAGTTTCTTTTCCCAAATTCAAACGGATGTATCTTCGCCAATAATTGTCAGAACTTCTTTCAACATTATGAAGCCCTTTTTATATATCTTGATTCTGCATCAAAAGCTGAAAATATGTAGCTCGAAGTCATTTCGAGATATTGGCGGTTTAAGTTTCTTTTCCCAAATTCAAGCGGATGTATTTTCGCCAATAATTGTCAGAAGTTAGAATTTCTTTCAACATTATGAAGCCCTTTTTATATATTTTGATTCTGCATCAAAAGCTGAAAATATGTAGTCTCGAAGTCATTTCGAGAAATTGACGTTTTAAGTTTCTGTTTCCAAATTCAAACGGATGTATCTTCGCCAATAATTGTCAGAGGTTAGAATTTCTTTCAACATTATGAAGCCCTTTTTATATATTTTGACTCTGCTTCAAAAGCTGAAAATATGTAGTCTCGAAGTCATTTCGAGAAATTGACGTTTTAAGTTTCTGTTTCCAAATTCAAACGGATGTATCTTCGCCAATAATTGTCAGAAGTCAGAATTTCTTGCAACATTATGAACCCCTTTTTATATATTTTGATTCTGCATCAAAAGCTGAAAATATGTAGTCTCGAAGTCATTTCGAGATATTGGCGTTTTAAGTTTCTGTTTCCAAATTCAAACGGATGTATCTTTCGCCAATAATTGTCAGAAGTCAGAATTTTCTTTCAACATTATGAAGCCCTTTTTATATATTTTGACTCTGCATCAAAAGCTGAAAATATGTAGTCGCGAAGTCATTTCGAGAAAATTTACGTTTTAAGTTTCTGTTTCCAAATTCAAACGGATGTATCTTCGCCAATAATTGTCAGAAGTTAGAATTTCTTTCAACATTATGAACCCCTTTTTATATATTTTGATTCTGCATCAAAAGCTGAAAATATGTAGTCTCGAAGTCATTTCGAGATATTGGCGATTTAAGTTTCTTTTCCCAAATTCAAACGGATGTATCTTCGCCAATAATTGACAGAAGTCAGAATTTCTTTCAACATTATGAAGCCCTTTTATATATTTTGATTCTGCATCAATAGCTGAAAATATGTAGTCTCGAAGTCATTTCGAGAAATTGACGTTTTAAGTTTCGGTTTCCAAATTCAACCGGATGTATCTTCGCCAATAATTGTCAGCAGTTAGAATTTCTTTCAACATTATGAAGCCCTTTTTATATATTTTGATTCTGCATCAAAATCTGAAAATATGTAGTCTCGAAGTCATTTCGAGAAATTGACGTTTTAAGTTTCTGTTTCCAAATTCAAACGGATGTATCTTCGCCAATAATTGTCAGAAGTTAGAATTTCTTTCAACATTATGAAGCCCTTTTATATATTTTGATTCTGCATCAATAGCTGAAAATATGTAGTCTCGAAGTCATTTCGAGAAATTGACGTTTTAAGTTTCGGTTTCCAAATTCAACCGGATGTATCTTCGCCAATAATTGTCAGAAGTTAGAATTTCTTTCCACATTATGAAGTCCTTTTTATATATTCTGACCCTGCATCAAAAGCTGAAAATATGTAGTCTCGAAGTCATTTCGCGAAATTGACGTTTTAAGTTTCTGTTTCCAAATTCAAATGGATGTATCTTCGCCAATAATTGTCAGAAGTTAGAATTTCTTTCAACATTATGAAGCCCTTTTTATATATTTTGATTCTGCATCAAAAGCTGAAAATATGTAGTCGCGAAGGCATTTCCAGAAATTTACGTTTTAAGTTTCTTTTCCCAAATTCAAACGGATGTATCTTCGCCAATAATTGTCAGAAGTTAGAATTTCTTTCAACATTATGAACACCTTTTTATATATTTTGACTCTCCATCAAAAGCTGAAAATATGTAGTCTCGAAGTCATTTCGAGAAATTGACGTTTTAAGTTTCTGTTTCCAAATTCAAACGGATGTATCTTCGCCAATAATTGTCAGAAGTTAGAATTTCTTTCAACATTATGAAGCCCTTTTTATATATTTTGACTATGCATCAAAAGCTGAAAATATGTAGTCTCGAAGTCATTTCGAGAACGCTTTAAGTTTCGGTTTCCAAATTCAAACGGATGTATCTTCGCCAATAATTGTCAGAAGTTAGAATTTCTTTCAACATTATGAAGCCCTTTTTATATATTTTGACTCTGCATCAAAAGCTGAAAATATATAGTCTCAGAGTCATTTCGAGAAATTGACGTTTTAAGTTTCTGTTTCCAAATTCAAACGGATGTATCTTCGCCAATAATTGTCAGAAGTTAGGATTTCTTTCAACATTATGAAGCCCTTTTTATTCTGATTCTGCATCAAAATCTGAAAATATGTAGTCTTGAAGTCATTTCGAGAAATTTACGTTTTAAGTTTCTGTTTCCAAATTCAAACGGATGTATCTTCGCCAATAATTGTCAGAAGTTAGAATTTCTTTCAACATTATGAAGCCCTTTTTATATATTTTGACCCTGCATCAAAAGCTGAAAATATGTAGTCTCGAAGTCATTTCGAGAAATTGACGTTTTAAGTTTCTGTTTCCAAATTCAAACGGATGTATCTTCGCCAATAATTGTCAGAAGTTAGAATTTCTTTCAACATTATGAAGCCCTTTTCATATATTTTGACTATGCATCAAAAGCTGAAAATATGTAGTCTCGAAGTCATTTCGAGAAATTGACGTTTTAAGTTTCTGTTTCCAAATTCAAACGGATGTATCTTCGCCAATAATTGTCAGAAGTTAGAATTTCTTTCAACATTTTGAAGCCTTTTTTATATATTTTGATTCTGCATCAAAAGCTGAAAATATGTAGTCTCGAAGTCATTTCGAGAAATTGACGTTTTAAGTTTCTGTTTCCAAATTCAAACGGATGTATCTTCGCCAATAATTGCCAGAAGTTAGAATTTCTTTCAACATTATGAAGCCCTTTTTATATATTTTGATTCTGCATCAAAAGCTGAAAATATGTAGTCTCGAAGTCATTTCGAGAACGCTTTAAGTTTCTGTTTCCAAATTCAAACGGATGTATCTTCGCCAATAATTGTCAGAAGTTAGAATTTCTTTCAACATTGTGAAGCCCTTTTTATATATTTTGATTCTGCATCAAAAGCTGAAATTATGTTGTCTCGAAATCATTTCGAGAAATTGACGTTTTAAGTTTCTATTTCCAAATTCATACGGATGTATCTTCGCCAATAATTGTCAGAATTTAGAATTTCTTTCAACATTATGAAGCCCTTTTATATATTTTGACTCTGCATCAAAAGCTGAAAATATGTAGTCTCGAAGTCATTTCGAGAAATTGACGTTTTAAGTTTCTGTTTCCAAATTCAAACGGATGTATCTTCGCCAATAATTGTCAGAAGTTTGAATTTCTTTCAACATTATGAAGCCCTTTTTATATATTTTGATTCTGCATCAAAAGCTGAAAATATGTAGTCTCGAAGTCATTTCGAGAAATTAACGCTTTAAGTTTCTGTTTCCAAATTCAAACGGATGTATCTTCGCCAATAATTGTCAGAATTTAGAATTTCTTTCAACATTATGAAGCCTTTTTTATATATTTTGACTCTGCATCAAAAGCTGAAAATATGTAGTCTCGAAGTCATTTCGAGAAATTAACGCTTTAAGTTTCTGTTTCCAAATTCAAACGGATGTATCTTCGCCAATAATTGTCAGAAGTCAGAATTTCTTTCAACATTATAAAGATCTTTTATATATTTTGATTCTGCATCAATAGCTGAAAATATGTAGTCTCGAAGTCATTTCGAGAAATTGACGTTTTAAGTTTCGGTTTCCAAATTCAAACGGATGTATCTTCGCCAATAATTGTCAGAAGTTAGAATTTCTTTCAACATTATGAAGCCCTTTTTATATATTTTGATTCTGCATTAAAATCTGAAAATATGTAGTCTTGAAGTCATTTCGAGAAATTGACGTTTTAAGTTTCTGTTTCCAAATTCAAATGGATGTATCTTCGCCAATAATTGTCAGAAGTTAGAATTTCTTTCAACATTATGAAGCCCTTTTTATATATTTTGATTCTGCATCAAAAGCTGAAAATATGTTGTCTTGAAGTCATTTCGAGAAATTAACGTTTTAAGTTTGTGTTTCCAAATTCAAACGGATGTATCTTCGCCAATAATTGTCAGAAGTTAGAATTTCTTTCAACATTATGAAGCCCTTTTTATATATTTTGATTCTGCATCAAAAGCTGAAAATATGTAGTCTCGAAGTCATTTCGAGATATTGGCGGTTTAAGTTTCTGTTTCCAAATTCAAACGGATGTATCTTCGCCAATAATTGTCAGAAGTTAGAATTTCTTTCAACATTATGAAGCCCTTTTTATATATTTTGACTCTGCATCAAAAGCTGAAAATATGTAGTCGCGAAGGCATTTCCAGAAATTTACGTTTTAAGTTTCTTTTCCCAAATTCAAACGGATGTATCTTCGCCAATAATTGTCAGAAGTCAGAATTTCTTTCAACATTATGAAGCCCTTTTATATATTTTGATTCTGCATCAAAAGCTGAAAATATGTAGTCTCGAAGTCATTTCGAGAAATTGACGTTTTAAGTTTCGGTTTCCAAATTCAACCGTATGTATCTTCGCCAATAATTGTCAGAAGTTAGAATTTCTTTCAACATTATGAAGCCCTTTTTATATATTTTGATTCTGCATCAAAATCTGAAAATATGTTGTCTTGAAGTCATTTCGAGAAATTGACGTTTTAAGGTTCTGTTTCCAAATTCAAACGGATGTATCTTCGCCAATAATTGTCAGAAGTTAGGATTTCTTTCAACATTATGAAGCCCTTTTTATATATTCTGACCCTGCATCAAAAGCTGAAAATATGTAGTCTCGAAGTCATTTCGCGAAATTGACGTTTTAAGTTTCTGTTTCCAAATTCAAATGGATGTATCTTCGCCAATAATTGTCAGAAGTTAGAATTTCTTTCAACATTATGAAGCCCTTTTTATATATTTTGATTCTGCATCAAAAGCTGAAAATATGTAGTCTCGAAGTCATTTCGAGAAATTGACGTTTTAAGTTTCTGTTTCCAAATTCAAACGGACGTATCTTCGCCAATAATTGTCAGAAGTTAGAATTTCTTTCAACAATATGAAGCCCTTTTTATATATTTTGACTATGCATCAAAGGCTGAAAATATGTAGTCTCGAAGTCATTTCGAGAAATTGACGTTTTAAGTTTCTGTTTCCAAATTCAAATGGATGTATCTTCGCCAATAATTGTCAGAAGTTAGAATTTCTTTCAACATTATGAAGCCCTTTTTATATATTTTGATTCTGCATCAAAAGCTGAAAATATGTAGTCTCGAAGTCATTTCGAGATATTGGCGGTTTAAGTTTCTTTTCCCAAATTCAAACGGATGTATCTTCGCCAATAATTGTCAGAAGTTAGAATTTCTTTTAACATTATGAAGCCCTTTTTATATATTTTGATTCTGCATCAAAAGCTGAAAATATGTAGTCTCGAAGTCATTTCGAGATATTGGCGGTTTAAGTTTCTTTTCCCAAATTCAAACGGATGTATTTTCGCCAATAATTGTCAGAAGTCAGAATTTCTTTCAACATTATGAAGCCCTTTTATATATTTTGATTCTGCATCAAAAGCTGAAAATATGTAGTCTCGAAGTCATTTCGAGAAATTGACGTTTTAAGTTTCGGTTTCCAAATTCAACCGGATGTATCTTCGCCAATAATTGTCAGCAGTTAGAATTTCTTTCAACATTATGAAGCCCTTTTTATATATTTTGATTCTGCATCAAAATCTGAAAATGTGTAGTCTTAAAGTCATTTCGAGAAATTGACGTTTTAAGTTTCTGTTTCCAAATTCAAACGGATGTATCTTCGCCAATAATTGTCAGAAGTTAGAATTTCTTTCAACATTATGAAGCCCTTTTTATATATTTTGACCCTGCATCAAAAGCTGAAAATATGTAGTCTCGAAGTCATTTCGAGAAATTGACGTTTTAAGTTTCTGTTTCCAAATTCAAACGGATGTATCTTCGCCAATAATTGTCAGAAGTTAGAATTTCTTTCAACATTATGAAGCCCTTTTTATATATTTTGACTATGCATCAAAAGCTGAAAATATGTAGTCTCGAAGTCATTTCGCGAAATTGACTTTTAAGTTTCTGTTTCCAAATTCAAACGGATGTATCTTCGCCAATAATTGTCAGAAGTTAGGATTTCTTTCAACATTATGAAGCCCTTTTTATATATTCTGACCCTGCATCAAAAGCTGAAAATATGTAGTCTCGAAGTCATTTCGCGAAATTGACGTTTTAAGTTTCTGTTTCCAAATTCAAATGGATGTATCTTCGCCAATAATTGTCAGAAGTTAGAATTTCTTTCAACATTATGAAGCCCTTTTTATATATTTTGATTCTGCATCAAAAGCTGAAAATATGTAGTCTCGAAGTCATTTCGAGGAAATTGACGTTTTAAGTTTCTGTTTCCAAATTCAAACGGACGTATCTTCGGCCAATAATTGTCAGAAGTTAGAATTTCTTTCAACATTATGAAGCCCTTTTTATATATTTTGACTATGCATCAAAGGCTGAAAATATGTAGTCTCGAAGTCATTTCGAGAAATTGACGTTTTAAGTTTCTGTTTCCAAATTCAAATGGATGTATCTTCGCCAATAATTGTCAGAAGTTAGAATTTCTTTCAACATTATGAAGCCCTTTTTATATATTTTGATTCTGCATCAAAAGCTGAAAATATGTAGTCTCGAAGTCATTTCGAGATATTGGCGGTTTAAGTTTCTTTTCCCAAATTCAAACGGATGTATCTTCGCCAATAATTGTCAGAAGTCAGAATTTCTTTTAACATTATGAAGCCCTTTTTATATATTTTGATTCTGCATCAAAAGCTGAAAATATGTAGTCTCGAAGTCATTTCGAGATATTGGCGGTTTAAGTTTCTTTTCCCAAATTCAAACGGATGTATCTTCGCCAATAATTGTCAGAAGTTAGAATTTCTTTCAACATTATGAAGCCTTTTTATATATTTTGACTCTGCATCAAAAGCTGAAAATATGTAGTCTCGAAGTCATTTCGAGAACGCTTTAAGTTTCTGTTTCCAAATTCAAACGGATGTATCTTCGCCAATAATTGTCAGAAGTTAGAATTTCTTTCAACATTGTGAAGCCCTTTTTATATATTTTGACTCTGCATCAAAAGCTGAAATTATGTTGTCTCGAAATCATTTCGAGAAATTGACGTTTTAAGTTTCTATTTCCAAATTCATACGGATGTATCTTCGCCAATAATTGTCAGAATTTAGAATTTCTTTCAACATTATGAAGCCCTTTTATATATTTTGACTCTGCATCAAAAGCTGAAAATATGTAGTCTCGAAGTCATTTCGAGAAATTGACGTTTTAAGTTTCTGTTTCCAAATTCAAACGGATGTATCTTCGCCAATAATTGTCAGAAGTTAGAATTTCTTTCAACATTATGAAGCCCTTCTTATATATTTTGATTCTGCATCAAAATCTGAAAATATGTAGTCTCGAAGTCATTTCGAGAAATTAACGCTTTAAGTTTCTGTTCCCAAATTCAAACGGATGTATCTTCGCCAATAATTGTCAGAAGTTAGAATTTCTTTTAACATCATGAACCCCTTTTTATATATTTTGATTCTGCATCAAAAGCTGAAAATATGTAGTCTCGAAGTCATTTCGAGAAATTGACGTTTTAAGTTTCTGTTTCCAAATTCAAACGGATGTATCTTCGCCAATAATTGTCAGAACTTAGAATTTCTTTCAACATTATGAAGCCTTTTTTATATATTTTGACTCTGCATCAAAAGCTGAAAATATGTAGTCTCGAAGTCATTTCGAGAAATTAACGCTTTAAGTTTCTGTTCCCAAATTCAAACGGATGTATCTTCGCCAATAATTGTCAGAAGTCAGAATTTCTTTCAACATTATAAAGCCCTTTTATATATTTTGATTCTGCATCAATAGCTGAAAATATGTAGTCTCGAAGTCATTTCGAGAAATTGACGTTTTAAGTTTCGGTTTCCAAATTCAAACGGATGTATCTTCGCCAATAATTGTCAGCAGTTAGAATTTCTTTCAACATTATGAAGCCCTTTTTATATATTTTGATTCTGCATTAAAAGCTGAAAATATGTAGTCTCGAAGTCATTTCGAGAAATTGACTTTTAAGTTTCTGTTTCCAAATTCAAACGGATGTATCTTCGCCAATAATTGTCAGAAGTTAGGATTTCTTTCAACATTATGAAGCCCTTTTTATATATTCTGACCCTGCATCAAAAGCTGAAAATATGTTGTCTTGAAGTCATTTCGAGAAATTAACGTTTTAAGTTTGTGTTTCCAAATTCAAACGGATGTATCTTCGCCAATAATTGTCAGAAGTTAGAATTTCTTTCAACATTATGAAGCCCTTTTTATATATTTTGATTCTGCATCAAAAGCTGAAAATATGTAGTCTCGAAGTCATTTCGAGATATTGGCGGTTTAAGTTTCTGTTTCCAAATTCAAACGGATGTATCTTCGCCAATAATTGTCAGAAGTTAGAATTTCTTTCAACATTATGAAGCCCTTTTTATATATTTTGACTCTGCATCAAAAGCTGAAAATATGTAGTCGCGAAGGCATTTCCAGAAATTTACGTTTTAAGTTTCTTTTCCCAAATTCAAACGGATGTATCTTCGCCAATAATTGTCAGAAGTCAGAATTTCTTTCAACATTATGAAGCCCTTTTATATATTTTGATTCTGCATCAAAAGCTGAAAATATGTAGTTTCGAAGTCATTTCGAGAAATTGACGTTTTAAGTTTCGGTTTCCAAATTCAACCGTATGTATCTTCGCCAATAATTGTCAGAAGTTAGAATTTCTTTCAACATTATGAAGCCCTTTTTATATATTTTGATTCTGCATCAAAATCTGAAAATATGTTGTCTTGAATTGAAATGGGGCAATTTTAGACGAAGATATGGCCATTTATTTCAAGGTTGGCCCTATTTACTGCTTTTCTTATATTTTCTATTTATCGAAGAATATCCCTTAATATCTTTCTTAGATGAGTCGGAAGTCAAATTATTTTAACGCAGTTTTGTTCCAAAGATCAAGTGAATTCTAAAAACACCTTTTATAATTGAAATGGGGCAATTATAGACGAAGATGTGGCCATTTATTTCAAGGTAGACCCTATTTAATGCTTTCCATATATTTTCTATTTATCGAAGAATATCCCTTAATATCTTTCTTAGATAAGTCGGAAGTCAAATTATTTTAATGCAGTTTTGTTCCAAAATTGAGTGAATTCTAAAAACACCTTTATAATTGAAATGGGGCAATTTTAGACGAAGATATGGCCATTTATTTCAAGGTTGACCCTATTTAATGCTTTCCATATATTTTCTGTTAATCAGAGAATATCCCTTAATATCTTTCTTAGATGAGTCGGAAGTCAAATTATTTTAATGCAGTTTTGTTCCAAAGATCGAGTGAATTCTAAAAACACCTTTATAATTGAAATGGGGCAATTTTTGACGAAGATATGGCCATTTATTTCAAGGTTGACCCTATTTAATGTTTGGTTTATATTTTCTATTTATCGAAGAATATCCCTTAATATCTTTCTTAGATGAGTCGGAAGTCAAATTATTTTAATGCAGTTTTGTTCCAAAATTGAGTGAATTCTAAAAAACACCTTCATAATTGAAATGTTGCAATTTTAGACGAAGATATGGCCATTTATTTCAAGGTAGACCCTATTTAATGATTTCCATATATTTTCTGTTGATCAAAGAATATCCCTTAATATCTTTCTTAGATGAGTCGGAAATCAAATTATTTTAATGCAGTTTTGTTCCAAAGATCGAGTGAATTCTAAAAACACCTTTTTAATTGAAATGGGGCAATTTTAGACGAAGATATGGCCATTTATTTCAAGGTAGACCCTATTTAATGCTTTCCATATATTTTCTATTTATCGAAGAATATCCCTTAATATCTTTCTTAGATGAGTCGGAAGTCAAATTATTTTAATGCAGTTTTGTTCCAAAATTGGGTGAATTCTAAAAACACCTTTATAATTGAAATGGGGCAATTTTAGACGAAGATATGGCCATTTATTTCAAGGTTGACCCTATTTACTGCTTCCCATATATTTTCTATTTATCGAAGAATATCCCTTAATATCTTTCTTAGATGAGTCGGAAGTCAAATTATTTTAATGCAGTTTTGTTTCAAAGATCAAGTGAATTCTAAAAACACCTTTATAATTGAAATGGGGCAATTATAGACGAAGATATGGCCATTTATTTCAAGGTAGACCCTATTTAATGCTTTCCATATATTTTCTATTTATCGAAGAATATCCCTTAATATCTTTCTTAGATGAGTCGGAAGTCAAATTATTTTAATGCAGTTTTGTTCCAAAAATCGAGTGAATTCTAAAAACACCTTTATAATTGAAATGTTGCAATTTTAGACGAAGATATGGCCATTTATTTCAAGGTTGACCCTATTTAATGCTTTCCATATATTTTCTGTTGATCAAAGAATATCCCTTAATATCTTTCTTAGATGAGTCGGAAGTCAAATTATTTTAATGCAGTTTTGTTCCAAAGATCGAGTGAATTCTAAAAACACCTTAATAATTGAAATGGGGCAATTTTTGACGAAGATATGGCCATTTATTTCAAGGTAGACCCTATTTAATGCTTTCCATATATTTTCTATTTATCGAAGAATATCCCTTAATATCTTTCTTAGATGAGTCGGAAGTCAAATTATTTTAATGCAGTTTTATTCCAAAGATTGAGTGAATTATAAAAACACCTTTATAATTGAAATGTTGCAATTTTAGACGAAGATATGGCCATTTATTTCAAGGTTGACCCTATTTAATGCTTTCCATATATTTTCTGTTGATCAAAGAATATCCCTTAATATCTTTCTTAGATGAGTCGGAAGTCAAATTATTTTAATGCAGTTTTGTTTCAAAGATTGAGTGAATTCTAAAAACACCTTTATAATTGAAATGGGGCAATTTTTGACGAAGATATGGCCATTTATTTCAAGGTTGACCCTATTTAATGTTTGGCTTATATTTTCTATTTATCGAAGAATATCCCTTAATATCTTTCTTAGATGAGTCGGAAATCAAATTATTTTAATGCAGTTTTGTTCCAAAGATTAAGTGAATTCAAAAAACATCTTTATTATTGAAATGGGGCAATTTTAGACGAAGATATGGCCATTTATTTCAAGGTTGACCCTATTTAATGTTTTCCTTATATTTTCTATTTATCGAAGAATATCCCTTAATATCTTTCTTAGATGAGTCGGAAGTCAAATTATTTTAATGCAGTTTTGTTCCAAAAGTCGAGTGAATTCTAAAAACACCTTTATAATTAAAATAGGGCAATTTTTGACGAAGATATGGCCATTTATTTCAAGGTAGACCCTATATAATGCTTTCCATATATTTTCTATTTATCGAAGAATATCCCTTAATATCTTTCTTAGATGAGTCGGAAGTCAAATTATTTTAATGCAGTTTTGTTCCAAGGATCGAGTGAATTCTAAAAACACCTTTATAATTGAAATGGGGCAATTTTAGACGAAGATATGGCCATTTATTTCAAGGTTGACCCTATTTAATGTTTGGCTTATATTTTCTATTAATCGAAGAATATCCCTTAATATCTTTCTTAGATGAGTCGGAAGTCAAATTATTTTAATGCAGTTTTGTTCCAAAATCGAGTGAATCATAAAAACACCTTTATAATTGAAATGTTGCAATTTTAGACGAAGATATGGCCATTTATTTCAAGGTAGACCCTATTTAATGCTTTCCATATATTTTCTGTTGATCAAAGAATATCCCTTAATATCTTTCTTAGATGAGTCGGAAGTCAAATTATTTTAATGCAGTTTTGTTTC
Organism: Drosophila grimshawi; assembly: GCF_018153295.1. Classification (NCBI taxonomy): domain Eukaryota; kingdom Metazoa; phylum Arthropoda; class Insecta; order Diptera; family Drosophilidae; genus Drosophila; species Drosophila grimshawi. The sequence goes on along the minus strand of NW_025063790.1, from coordinate 1,514 downwards.
AAAGATCGAGTGAATTCTAAAAACACCTTTATAATTGAAATGGGGCAATTTTTGACGAAGATATGGCCATTTATTTCAAGGTTGACCCTATTTAATGCTTTCCTTATATTTTCTATTTATCGAAGAATATCCCTTAATGTCTTTCTTAGATGAGTCGGAAATTAAATTATTTTAATGCAGTTTTGTTCCAAAGATTAAGTGAATTCAAAAACACCTTTATTATTGAAATGGGGTAATTTTAGACGAAGATATGGCCATTTATTTCAAGGTTGACCCTATTTAATGTTTTCCTTATATTTTCTATTTATCGAAGAATATCCCTTAATATCTTTCTTAGATGAGTCGGAAGTCAAATTATTTTAATGCAGTTTTGTTCCAAAAATCGAGTGAATTTTAAAAACACCTTTATAATTAAAATAGGGCAATTTTAGACGAAGATATGGCCATTTATTTCAAGGTTGACCCTATTTAATGTTTGGCTTATATTTTCTATTAATCGAAGAATATCCCTTAATATCTTTCTTAGATGAGTCGGAAGTCAAATTATTTTAATGCAGTTTTGTTCCAAAGATCAAGTGAATTCTAAAAACACCTTTATAATTGAAATGGGGCAATTTTAGACGAAGATATGGCCATTTATTTCAAGGTTGACCCTATTTAATGCTTTCCATATATTTTCTATTTATCGAAGAATATCCCTTAATATCTTTCTTAGATGAGTCGGAAGTCAAATTATTTTAATGCAGTTTTGTTTCAAAAATCGAGTGAATTTTAAAAACACCTTTATAATTGAAATTGGGCAATTTTTGACGAAGATATGGCCATTTATTTCGAGGTTGACCGTATTTAATGTTTGGCTTATATTTTCTATTAATCGAAGAATATCCCTTAATATCTTTCTTAGATGAGTCGGAAGTCAAATTATTTTAATGCAGTTTTGTTCCAAAGATCGAGTGAATTCTAAAAACACCTTTATAATTGAAATGTTGCAATTTTAGACGAAGATATGGCCATTTATTTCAAGGTTGACCCTATTTACTGCTTTCCTTATATTTTCTATTTATCGAAGAATATCCCTTAATATCTTTCTTAGATGAGTCGGAAGTCAAATTATTTTAATGCAGTTTTGTTCCAAAGATCAAGTGAATTCTAAAAACACCTTTATAATTGAAATGGGGCAATTATAGACGAAGATATGGCCATTTATTTCAAGGTAGACCCTATTTAATGCTTTCCATATATTTTCTATTTATCAAAAAAGTTCCCTTAATATCTTTCTTAGATGAGTCGGAAGTCAAATTATTTTAATGCAGTTTTGTTCCAAAGATCGAGTGAATTCTAAAAACACCTTTATAATTGAAATGTTGCAATTTTAGACGAAGATATGGCCATTTATTTCAAGGTTGACCCTATTTACTGCTTTCCTTATATTTTCTATTTATCGAAGAATATCCCTTAATATCTTTCTTAGATGAGTCGGAAGTCAAATTATTTTAATGCAGTTTTTGTTCCAA